>NC_061090.1:16097257-16107257 GCF_015104395.2 Macrobrachium nipponense | reverse complement strand
ATATATATATATATATATATATTTATAAAGTGTGTGTGTGTGTATACGATTTTGTAATTTAATTTCCTTTTACTGACGCCTGTAACAAAAAAATTGAAACATGGAATAACATTATCATCATGTTTGCAAGTCAGGAGATGAAATTCAATACATGAGTTCAACAAATCACTAAATTTTTTCCGGATATCTGGAATCCTACAAAAACAAGTCCACAAAAATAGAGCCGCTTCCACACCTTTTATCAAAGAAGGCCGAAGGATTAGGAAAAGCCTGCAGTTGAAGTGACGTGTATATATATATATATATAAATATATATATCTATATATATATATATATATATATATATATATATATATATATATATATATAAAATATTATAATGATGAGAATACAAATTCTATAACAGCAAGTCGGTTTTATAGGTATCACCTTTCCATAACTCCAAATGATTTTGTAATCAAAATGCCACTGAATATGTTGTTACTTTTGTGAGTGTTTCCTTTTCAAAAAAATTCTCAAGCAAAGTGCAATTCAAGAAATAAGATTTTATGTAGAAAAATACAAATGAATTAAGGCAAGTTCTTCGAGATGTAAATTTGGTTTTATACTCCATTTCACCTAATATATATTACATACTATATATATTTATATATATATATATATATATATATATATATATATATATAAATAAATATATATATATATATACTGTGTGTGATTGTAGGTGCATGTGAGTAGCAAAAGAAACATTTTAGTATTCATTATCGTGTTTAACGAAAACCAAATAGTAAAGCAGTGTCTCTTGTACTTTGATGTAAAAGAATTATTTAATTCTTTTACATTAAAGTAAAGGAAAGACAAATGATATTGCTTTACCACTTCCCTTGTTCCAGAGAGAGAGAGAGAGAGAGAGAGAGAGAGAGAGAGAGAAGAGAGAGAGAGAGAGAGAGAATCTGTGTAGATTAGATAAAACTGAAATGTACAAAAAAAATGACAACCCAAAGACTTTGTCTTAATTAACGTGTGTGTTTTTCTAATAAAAATCTACTTCCATAAATGATGAAAAACCTTCAACAAAATCCAATACACAAATTTCACGAACCATAAGAAAAACAAAATTAGAAAATCTCATTCTTCGGAGAAAAAAAAAAACACTATTGTTTTGCAATTCAATTTTCCTTTATTGATGACTGAGTGAAAGGGAAGAATATTCTAAAAATATGTCCTCTTTCAAGGGTAGGAAATACGCAATAATCAATACGTCTAAAATATCAGTAAATTAAAAAGCAAATTCTGAATTCAAATTTGCAATATTAATTCATAAAGAATCAAATGACTGTACGGGTTACATGCACACGTAACAACAGAAATAATAATAACCGATACATGCAGCTTGCTCCTTTTAAAGTTTTCTTTACGTTTCTAACAGTTCAAAATTTCAGGTTTTAAAGATGAGGTTTGGTCATACCCATCAGAAAGCTGCTGGGTATTGGGTAATTTTTTTTAAAAGAAAAGGCAACTCCAACATCAGCAGAGTGAACAAAGAAACTCGGTGTGACGTAGATGTACAAATGAAGTCCTTTAAGCAGAGAACTTGACATGTGTGAGAAAATATCAAGGACTCTGAGAAAAGTATAAGATAGAAAAATGGAGAAGAAAAATTGGAGTCATTAGGTGAACGAAATAAAATAAAACAGAAGATAATGGTGGATGTTGGAAGAAGAACTTTTAGCCAAATGGCACCACTGAGAGACAATAAAGCATTAACAAGTCTAGCTATAGGTGAGCTCAAGTTGTAGAAGCATATACTATCCCCCTTTAAAAAAAAGTGTAATTAGTTATAATGAGATATTTGAAAAGGAACAAGGGACACATGACTAGAGAGCTGAGTTTTGGAGAGGAGAAGACGAATATGTTGAAGCCAACGAAAGTTGGACATCAGATGCCTAATGGTATCAAAATGGATAGGAAAAGAGGTAGGCCTAAAGCCAACAAGAGATCATGGTGGTACGTTTACTACTCAATCCTTTCACGATTGGGAGAGTCAGAATTGTCCTATGGACTCTATTCGACCCATGATGCTTAATACTGAATGTCATTTATCTAGGACTGATTATCATAATGAAACTATGAAGAGACTTATATAGACGAAGTAGTGCGGTATAATCAACACTGCAAGATGCGTCAGAAAAGAAGAGATTAAGCAAAGACAATTCGTTCTTTGTACGTAGGCAAACGACTGAACACAGAGAGAAGGATTCGGCCCCATTCAAGTTGGCTGTCTCTGGAACGGTATTGCTTTTCTATAGTGACAGTATTTCGACAGGTGATTGATGCTCTGGCCCCTCTACCCCCACATCTCTCTCTCTCTCTCTCTCTCTCTCTCCTCTCTCTCTCTCTTTCACACACACACAAATATATATAAATATATATATATATATATATATATATATATATATATATATATAATATATTTAATAATATAGATATATATATCCTATATATATATATATATATACATATATTTCTTTATTTTTTCCTTTCATCATCACAAATCTATTTAGGTGTTAAGCGAGCGTCTTTATTCACACCGATTTCTTGCAGCCCTCCAACTGAAAGCGACTTTCGTTTCTCCCGTCAAATCCCTGTAATCCTGCTTCGCCTCTCCTTTCAAAATGGACTTTCATCTTCCCGCTTTTATGCTCTCCCCTCATTCCTGCCATTTCCAACCGCGGCCTTCGTCCCGGAAGACGCGTATTCCGGAACTGTAACTAAGTCTCGAGACCTTCCCTAAAAAAAATGCTGGACGCCATATCTTCAAAGCTAACCATAGAATCTTCTTGGAAATAATCTTATTATGTTACTTCACACCATCGTTGCCAATTTAGTGGAGATTCGAACATACGCCGATGCATTTACAAACTGTTTCCATGAATGCAACAATGATAAAATTGCTCTATGTACATATACTACAAATAATACGTAAATTTCATATATTTCCAGGGGTTTGTGCAAGTCTTATATCCTGTTTGGATAGTAAACACATACCAATTAGCAACACTGCCTCACACCCGAATTCTCTAGGGAATACTGTTTCCCACACCCAAATTCTCTTGGGAATACTGGTCTCACACCCAACTTCTCGTGGGATACTGTTTCCCACACCCAAATTCTCGTGGGGATACTGTTTCCCACACCCAAATTCTCGTGGGGATACTGTTTCCCACACCCAAATTCTCATTTGCACTAACCTAACTTAATGTAGGGGAATGGCAAAAATAAAAAAAAGAAAAAGAAAAAAAAACCGGGGCTGGGGCAATACTAGTATGCATCTCGGGAATTTGTCTCCCGGACAAATTCCCTGAAAAAATACTGAACGCCAAATCCTAAAATCTAACTATACAGAATCTTCTTAAAAACAACCTTATTATGTTTCCCACAACCCAAATTCTCGTGGGAATACTGTTTCACACAACCAAATTCTCTGGGAAAAATCCATTGAACTAACATAACCTACCCTAAGGGCACGGCAAAAAAAAAATAAATAAATAAATAAAGTAAAAACCGGGTTTTTGCAAAACTAGTCAACATCTCGAGAATTTGCCTCCCGAATCTCTCCTTCCTGCTGCAGTTTCCATTTGCTCCCAGGCGAAGCCCCTGATGTAAATCCCGCGTACAATCATCCCCCAGCGGACAGGGAATACAATCAAGACATCGCACCAGCCACCAAAAGTGTAGATTAGATTTCAAGCTCGGAATTAAATGTCCCTGAATTCCGGCCCGGCAAGAGGATGCACTGCTTACCAGCCCCAGACTTTTTTCGCACTAAGTCTGTTTGCATTTCAAAATAGTTTTCTTGAATAGGTACAGGAAACTGGATGACTTCCGCTATACATATGTTGGCATAACATTTACCATCACTACTATGAAGAACGTTCCCTTATTCCCATTCTTACAAGAGAATCTAAGCAAGTTAACGGTTGATTTGACAGAGCCCGTATTTACTTATGCTCTTCTTGTATTTTTATTTACTTCCTGTTCTTTCAAATCGTTTCCATCAGAAATGGCTAATTACAGAGATGGCAATATCCTGCAAAAACTATAACAGCTGGTTGTTATTGCCTGCCACAGTATTTGGTCCCTCGTCCGGGCTTAAGCTGGGGAATTCAAGGGAGGAAAGCCCCCCGGGTCTTTTTGGACTTGGGGGCCCTGTAATTTTATCGGGCTTAGCAAGGGCAGGGTGGGACGTATCTCGGTCAAAATACTGTTCTTGGCAATACAAGCAAATAACAAAACTGGTTGTATTCGAATATTCGTATTTCCGAATAGGTAATAGACGGTAGCGCACTGGAGTAAGCCCATGTTAGACAATGCTAAACATAGCAACAGTATCAACAAGAGGCAATTATAAATCGTGCCTCATTGGGTCAGTTACTGTTCATTTGCAATTGAAGTGCAATTAAAGAAAAGTTGCATAAACTGACGAAATAAAAAGAAATGGTAATGTAGAAATATCCTCAGTGATTAAAGGCTCTGTAAAAATTTAGCAAATTGACAACGCAAACTAATGAGCAAATAGACAAGTAACTAAAATAACTGAAACTTGAGCACCCAAACAAGCTTAAGTGCAGTTTCACACTACAAAGAATGAAAAAGATACTGAGGCGGCGCAGAATTGGGATAAACTTTTTTTTGTATGAATTTAAAAAGGCAAATCCTTGGATTCGTCTTTGAAAACATCATTTCCCATCTTGCTGTCACTTAGACTATTGCAAAAGATGTCTGCTCAAAATTGTGACACCGTAGGCCGAATGACCCGGAAGTCATTAACAAAACTACTATCTAAAAGAGATTCTTAGCAAACAGTTTCCTTCCCCTTCCCCCTACCCCCCTTTATTTTTATTTATTTATGTTTTTATTAGGATATCACATCACGCCTCTTCATATGTTCTTTATACATTTGGAAGCCGCATACACGGCCAAAAAATCAATTTCCATTATCATACGGCATTACATCAGCTAAACCCTTATCACAATTTTCCAAACGTATATATGATTTCAGCTAAAATATAACATCAATGACAGAAAATCCTAATCGTAGCTAAGGTATTTTTTAAATTCTACGATCATAGGATTTTTCTTCAGATATCTAACTTTCTCTTTGTATTCATAAATGCACCAAAAGGTTAAAATACACCTCAAATGCTCACCTAATCCTAAGAGCTTTTCTGGAATACGGCAAAGATATAAAAAACAAAAAAACATACTTGGACAAATGAGATTGCCGTACATTCAGTGCTAAGAAACCCCGCACACCTGAGATATGCGAGAGAGAGAATGAGAGAGAGGGTGAGAAAGAGTGAGAGAGAAAACGTATATACGTGTAGTTAGTGTAATGGGGATGGCTGGGTTTGGGATTTGGGGTGGGGTTGGGGTGTGGGGGGGTGAGGGGGAGGGTTAAGGCCGTTAACTGGCCTTCTTTTAAAGAGGAACACCTTCCCACACCATATCCAAGACTTCCGCTTAAGTCTCTACCGCGCAGGTTCGCGCGCAAAACTATTGTGTTACGACTCAACCATCCTCACACATTCCTACAACGCCAAGTGCATAAAGACATGAATAATATATAATATATATATATATATATATATATATATTATATATATATATACTATTATACATATATATATATATATATATATATATATATATATATAATACACACACATATATATATATATATATATATATATATATTATATTATTCATATATACAAGCATTAATTTACAAATGTCCTTTGATATCCAATTCGATCTACCTCGGAAGTAATATATTTTCATACATGTAGATCGAATGGGAATTTGTTTTAGTAGATAATAAGTTCGTCGTCTCGTGGGCTCGAACCACGTAAAACAAGAACTCAGGACTACAGTGACGCGCTTTAAACCACACGGCTCTACATATACACATCCATTTATATATACACATATACATTCATACATGTTTATATAATATATATATATATATATATATATATATATATATATGTATATATATATATATATATATATATACGTATATATATATATATTCACATAGCAAAGGGTTTTGCATATAGAAATGCAATCAAAGTTGCGCAAAAACAAACAAAAAGTTATGCACAAACACAAATTTATATAAAAACTCCTAAATATCACGCCATCATATCTAGCTATCAATGATCCCCAAGCCTCATCTCTGAAGTGCGAATTACCAGTAGATAAAAAAAAATGAGAAATATACGTAAAAAACGTCTGAATCATCGATAACTAAATACAGATATAGCTACAAAATCCGATCTAACAACATAAAAGCAACAGCAAAATAAGTGGTTATCAAGAAACTCGTCCAAACGCAAGAGGATTTTAAGAAAAGAAGACTGTTCACAATCCTGGAGCATGAGAACAAAAGAACATCGAGAGAGAGAGAGAGAGAGAGAGAGAGAGAGAGAGAGAGAGAGAGAGAGAGAGAGAGAGAGTTCTCAGCTCGTAAAAAGAGATACGTCCTCTGGACAAGAGGAGGTAAATCCAGTTACCGAAGCAGCAACCGCAAAATCGAAGGAAACCCAATACGAAGATTTTGCATAAAATGAAAAACAAGTGATTTTGTCAGAAGGTACAAGAGGGAGGGAGAGGGAGAGACTGTCCACTCTGTTAGGAGCCTCTCATTTGACACTTTTCCTTTCCTCTCAGAAATGGTTCGAAAGGGAAAATATTCACGGGAGAGGGAATTGATCCAGAACAAAATCAGAATTTACGGAAGGAAAAAAAAATAGACGGAACAAAATAAAATCAGTGAAATGGTACGACAGCGTAGAAAAAAAAGAAAAAAAAAACAGGAAAAAAATAAAACAAAAATAGAGAGAAAAAAAAAGATAATTATGGGCGTAGAGAACAAGGTACGTGGCCTTTAAAAAACATTGTTTTATGAGAATAAATACGGAAAACAACAAAATTCACTGGAATGGAAAACTTTGCACAAAATCCCAATCCATAATAAAATTGAAAATATGAACCCCAGTGGGATCAGAAAAAAAAAAAAAAAAACTCAGCGGTATGACAAAAAAGAGAAAACGAGAAAATAAATAAAATGAAAAAGTCAAGAACAAAAGCCACAAAAGGAAATCTGTACAATGATGATAAAAGTTCCAAAGCAAATAATCACTGAGCTTAGTAAAAAGAGCAAAGAAAACCCAAGCTCATATACAACAACTGGAACTTATAGTAAGGGAACAAATGAGTCACCGAATAATGAAACGGCAAACCAGAACATTAATAAAGACCTGGAAACTTTCATAAAGGAAAAAACAAAACAAAAAATAGGGAATTCAAACGGGACAACAAGAAACAGGAAACGTAAACGAATCCCAGTCAACAAGACACAGAATTTGAAACGACGCCATTTCTAGGAACTTCAACAGCAACATTTTTATTTATTTATTTTACAAAAATGGAAACCAAATTGAAAAGGCTCTCTTTTGACAACCAGGACAGCTGACGGTCCCCAATTAGTCTCATTATTCCTTTTACGGTCTTTGTAATCAACGGAGTGTTGACAACATGAACGTAACAATGAGAGACAAAGTATAGTATAAACGGACCCCTCCATTCTTGACAGCCACAACGAAAATAAACCAAGTTAAAGCAGAACTGCGGCGATAAACCGAGTCATTTATGTATTAAGCACACACACACACGCACACACACACACACACACAGAGAGAGAGAGAGAGAGAGAGAGAGAGAGAATTAATTATTATCGGTATAACTGTAATAGTGCGACTCGTCACAATATTAAATCAGGAACAATAAATATCTAAAAATTTACCACTTCTCTCTCTCTCTCTCTCTCTCTCTCTCTCTCTCTCTCTCTCTCTCTCGTCTCTCTCTCTCTCTTTATTTTCTTCGCACACACACACATGTAGGTTAGTATATATATATATATATATATATATATATATATATATATATATATTTATTTTAAATAATAATATATATATAATATATATACATGTATGTGTGTGTGCGTGCGTGCACTCACGAGCGTATATGTATATATACCCAGTAAGCATAACAAAACCAATACCTTTCCTTTAAGTATGGTAGTGTGTAGCCTATAATTTCACATGCCTGTGTTATGAATAGACTTATTCATAGCTTCGTTATTTATTTAGAAATTTGGAAGAAAATTAATAATAATAATAATAATAATAATAATAATAATAATAATAATAATAATAATAATAATAATAAGAGCCTTCAATATTCCAGCCTTCTCTGTGTCTCTTGGGACCAAGAAGTTGTTTGTTCTTATTTTGTTAAATGAGTCCCTACAATGATATTTACGATGAAACCCGTTTTTTATCCTTTTTACTGGACAAGTTTTGTGCTCTGGGACCTATAATGACTCATGACCTTGGTGAAATAGTTGAGCATCTGATTGAAAAATAAGATAAAGTCTTAACTGAAGATGAGTTTTACTAAAGGAAAAGGATTTAAAAAAAAAATGAGCCGAAGTTTCTTCGGCGCAGTCGAGTTTCCTGTATATCGTATAATCAAGGCCACCAAAAACAGATGTATCTTTCAGTGGTCTCTGTATAATGCTCTGTGACCCGCGGCCCATGAAGTATAACCACGGCCCGGTGGTCGCCTGGCATATATACACGATTATGGCTAACTTTAACCTTAAATAGAATTAGAAAAAAAAAAAAGCTTCTGAGGCTATAGGGGTGCAATTGGGTATGTTTGATGATTGGAGGGTAGACGATCAACATACCAATTTGCAGCCCTCTAGCGTCAGTAGTTTTTAAGATCTGAGGGCGGACAGGTAAAAAAGTGCGGACGGCGCAATAGTTATCTTTTCAAAACAAGCTAAAATAACCTTGACATACGAATCTCTGGCGCGGAGTAAAATAGTATATCTTAGTTTAACCAGACCACTGAGCTGATTAACAGCTCTGCTAGGGCTGGCCCGAAGGAATAGATATTTTTGCGTGGCTAGGAACCAATTGGTTACCTAGCAACGGGACCTACAGCTTATTGTGGGATCCGAACCACATTATATCCAGAAATGAATTTCTATCACCAGAAATAAATTTCTCTGGTTCGGCGTTGGCCGAACCGAGAATCGAAATCGGACCACCGGATTGGTAGCTGAACGCGAAATCCACCCGTCCAACGAGGAGTAAAAAAGTTCATATTTTAGTTACCACGTTAGCAGACCCGTTCTTCTGGGGGAGCCTGGCTTTAAATGACCTTGAATTCAACTCTTCAGCGCTGAAGCTATCGTTGCTTAGCACGAATCCGTCAGCCGAAGGAAAATACTGAACATCGAGACGTCATTTCGAACTTCGTCTCCCGGTTAAATCATCTCTCTCCAATAGTGGAGGGAAAAGACGCACTGCCTCTTTTGCTTTACAATTTAGAAAAAGTAGAGGCGATTAGTTGCTTCAGTTCAAT
The DNA here is from genome assembly GCF_015104395.2 of Macrobrachium nipponense. Lineage (NCBI taxonomy): Eukaryota > Metazoa > Arthropoda > Malacostraca > Decapoda > Palaemonidae > Macrobrachium > Macrobrachium nipponense. The sequence continues at coordinate 16,097,759 of NC_061090.1, read as the reverse complement.
TAGAGATGTTTTCTGAAACGCTTTTCGTGCTTCCTTCAATATTCAACAGGATATTGCAGAAAGACAGTTCACAGTTGGATGCATTTCGTCTGGGCGTATATATGCAGAGCACAGATCACGAGAGAGAGAGAGAGAGAGAGAGAGAGAGAGAGAGAGAGAGAGAGAGAGAGAGAGTGCAATTCTAGAAATGAAACTTTAATGGTGTTGAGCATGAAAGGGAAAATTAGAAAAAGTTATTCAAAAGTTAGATTTTGAGTCATGTGCAATATGGAAACGAGAGGTCCTTACATCAAATGCCAAATATTTTTTTATGATGTGTGCTTTCCAATAAATACTAATCACTAAAAAAATACAGATACACCAAAATGTCTGGTTAACACAAAATTTGAATGTCAAAAATCTTTTAAGTTCATAATTAAAGGTTGCCCTTCGGTAAAATGGGACTAAGAAATACTCGTGTCATAAAATGAAATAACCCGTTATTACAAAACAAACGCTGCTC
>NC_061090.1:16079757-16092257 GCF_015104395.2 Macrobrachium nipponense | reverse complement strand
GTTTTCTTTTCCAGAAAACTAAAACACACTGCGAGACAGACTTAGGGAAAGTAATATGGGTCCAAACACATCGGAGGAATAACACGAGAGCTTGAAATTCCCTCCGGATGGAGGCATCTGCTGTCATGTCTCTCGAAGACAAATCGCTTCTCATCTTGAAAGACTTCTCAAAAAAAAAAAAAAGAGGGAAGCTTTGCATCGCCAACTACACTGCATTAATCTTTTGGCGACTATGGGCGCATATTCCACTTACGATATACAGGGCACAAAGCGTAACTGACAAAGTTTGCAATGATATCCAGTGATACCAGATATACAAACCAGTGGGTGTAACTGACAACGTTACAAAGATATCCAGTAACATCACTTGGATATACAAGGCACTAGGTATAATTAACAAAGTTGCAAAGATATCCAGTGATATCAGATATACAAAGCAGTAGGTGTAACTGACAAACATATCCAGTGAGGTCACTTAGATACACACGGCACTAGGTATAATTGACAAAGTTGCAAAAATATCCAATGATTTCAGATATACAAGGCACTAGGTGTAACTGACAAAGTTGCAAAGATATCCAGTGACATCACTTAGATACACTAAGTGTAACAAAGTTGCACAGTCATCCAATGATAGGACTATACAAGGCAAGTCCGCGTTTGATAAATAAGACCCGAGTCAGTCCTTGTAAAAGTCAGGAGTCTTACTGACTAAAATCGTTTCCTTCTTTCATTTTGGGAGGAGGTGACGAAAAACATCCTCGTCAGAGAAGGTTCATTTTCCCATCTTAGTTCTCTCCATGAGTCGACGTGATATTCTTGATACGTGTTTTTCTTAAAATCGGTTTTTGTTTTGGAAGGTCTCTTATACTACATTGTTTTTTAAATGGAATTCAACTTTTCAGTGAAGAGCTTCTGGGAACTGTGCTACGTTAGACACAAACAAAGGATTGAATATCGTCGTTCTATTTTGCCAACAGAGCAAAACATTAAACGCACTTCCCGCTCATTCTTTGAGGGCCGAGAAAAGTTTGTTTCTCTTTCCGGGAGCTTTGCAACTCGGGATCATATCTTTGTCTCGCTTTCTTTTCACGGAATTCTCTCTCTCTCTCTCTCTATCTCTCTCTCTCTCAGGGAATTTTCTCTCTCACTGTCTCAGGGAATTCTCCCCCCCTTCTCTCTCTCTCTCTCTCTCTCTCTCTCTCTCTCTCTCTCTCTCTCTCAAGGAATTTTCTCTGCCTCTATATCTCTCATGGAACTCTCTCTCTCTCTTTCAGGGGATCTTCCCCCCTGCTCGCCATTTCTCTATCTCTTCTCTCCTCTATCTTCTCTCTCTCTCTCTCTCTCTCTCTTCCTCTCTAAGATCTCTCTCTCTCTCTCTTCTCTCTCTCTCTCTCTCTCTCTCTCTCGCTCTCTCTCTCTTCTCTCTCTCTCATCCTCTCTCTCTCTCCTTCAGGGAAATTACCCCCCCCCCTCTCTCTCTCTCTCTCTTCTCTTTCAAGGGAATTGTTCTCTCTTCAAGAATTTTTCTCTGCCTCTCTCTCTCTCTCTCTCTCTCTCTCTCTGTGGAACTCTCCAACTATTCATGAGAGATGACTCGGCTGAATAGCAGACAAAGGCTAATGCCTCTCCTTTCTTCCTCATGTGCACTTCTAAAGATGCAGCTTAAGAGCGCGCATTAGCGCGCGCATCTGCTGGCCTTTTCAGAATATTTCCCTTCCTGGCTCAGATATCACTCATTTGCTAAAAATTTCGATCGGTATTAAAATACGAACAAACCTACACCAGGAATTGGATTGATGTTTTAATATACCACTACAAAAAAATAATAATAATATTAATCAAGAAGAAAGTATCACTCATTCATGTCGCAATACCATGGGACACCAGAGTACAAGAGAGAGAGAGAGAGAGAGAGAGAGAGAGAGAGAGAGAGAGAAGTATCAAGACCTGAAAATAGAAATAAGAAAGATATTTGATATGCCAGTGGAAACTGTACCCATAACCATAGGGACACTAAGCACGATCCCAAGATCCCTGCAAAAGGAACCTGGAAAAAACTAGATGCCGAAGTAGCTCCAGGACTCATGCAGACGAGTGTGCTCCCAGAAACAGCACACACAGTGAGAAAAGCGATGGACTCCTAAGGAGACAGGATGCAAGCCGGAACCCCACACTATTAAAACACACACACACACACACAGTCGAATAGGATGACAGATAAAAAAAATCAAAACAATAATAATAAAATCTTGGCAACATTATCCAAGGTGTAGCCTCCTATCAAATTCGCATTAAAATACAGCTCACAGAAGTGGAGTGGTTACACCGTCAGTAATATTGTCTACTATAAAAGCGTCGTTTGAAGTAAATCCTTTTCCGATATTGGCAAACGGCTTAGAAGATATAAAACGAAAAAGGTAATAAGATTCCCAATGGGATGCACAAATAAACCTATACTGCTAGGAAAATTATTTACGTACAATGGCTTTGTTGATAGTTTGGTTATAACTCTTCGTTTCAACTGATGAAAGCAGTGGAGAATGTCATTCAATAAGTGGCTTATTTTCGTGAGTAAATACATATCATTATTATTATCATTCCTCGTTGGTACTAGTGGTTTACGTCCTCGTCTACCGATTCGGTTGTCCCGAGTTCGATTCCCCGCTCCGCCAAGGTGGAATCAGAGGAATTTGCTTCTGGCGATTAGAAATTAAGTTATCGATATAATGTGGTTCGGATCTCACAGTAACCTGTAGGTCCCGTTTCTAGATAACCAATTGATTCCTAGCCAAGTAAAAATATCTAATCCTTCGGACCAGCCCTAGGAGAGCTGTTAACCAGCTCCGTGTTTTGGTTAAATTAAGATATACTAAATTATTATTATTATTATTATTATTATTATTATTATTATTATTATTATTATTATTATTATTATTCAATAAATGAAACCTATTCATACATTCAAGTGACATATCGCGCTTTAGATCTTGATAAACAAAAGGTTGAGAATCAAGTTTTGGCAGGATAGAACAAAACCTGTCGCCCAGCTGGGTCAAATGAGGACCTTATTCCGGAAGTGAAGATGGGGAAAAGGGTAATTAAGTACAAGAAGTGGGAAAGGAAAGAAAAGTCAGAAACATTCGCTCTCTTTGGTGCCACTTTGTGACGGATAACAATCTCTGGATCTTTCCTAGATAGTGATCCTCAAGGGTTTTCGAGAGTCGTTATCTAGGACTAATATTTCTTAGGCGTCGTTATCTTTATGATATTTACAGACTTTTTGTTGATTTTTTACGGTCATCCCCAAGGGGCTTCTACTGAACACGCAGCAAAGGTGGATACATGCCGGGTTAAAACCCTTGGGAGTCGCTAAGTAAAATCCCATTTTCTGCAATATAAGAGTAAAATCCCGTTCTCTGCAATATAAGAGTAAAATCCCATTCTCTGCAATATAAGTAAATAAAAGACGTGGAAATGTTTTCCAAACCCCCAATAATTAGGCTAAAAGCTTGATAAAATAAAATAAAATAAATAAATAAATAAATGGATAAATAAATAACCTACAAACAACTGAGATGCTAAATATTTCTACTCTCCTAAAATCTTCTAACGCTTGAGACTTCCTCTGGTTATCAGTAGAGGAGGAGGAAATCCCGGTGCCGAAAGAAAAAGGAAGCGCCTCTAGGTCAGTTTACTTAGAACAATAGACCTTTTCATTAAGAAATGAACACTATAACTGATTCTCTGCAACTCGCTATTCCAATGTCTGTATATTTTCAGCATCGATATTTTTTATCTAAAATATTTTGGAGTCTCCGTCAAATTGCTTGGTATACAATTTCTAGTATATACTACATATTGCAACTATATTTTATTACAAATGGGTTTTCCTCTCTCCAGTTTATGTACAAATGGTTTTACCTTTCTCTAATCTATGTACTGATTGACTGAATTGTAGACTTTTGGCAAATCTATGTACATGTAAATAACATTTATCCTTTACTGACAGTTTGATTTGTAGACTTTTGGCATACAGTCAAGCACTGGGGCAACTAAGGCCATTCAACGCTGAAACGGAAATGGACAGTGAAATGGTTTAAAATTGTTACCAGAGGGTGGACAGAAAGATGGAAGAAAGAGAATATGAATGGAAGTACAGTAAAAGGAATGAAAGGGGACTGCACCTCTGGGCCGAAGGGGCGCTGCAAATAACCTTAAGCAAGCATCCTTTACTGATGTACCAACATATGTCATTTTTTCTGATTTGACACAAAATTCTAACATAGTATTTACTTGAAACTCCAGTCCCATTACACCATTCCAGTGGCAAGTGAGTTCTGTAATATTCCTTTCAGGCTGTGTATACAGTTCCTTGTTTTCCACAGCAATACAGTTTCTTTGGCAAACAATATTACCAAAGTTGCACTTAGATGGTCAAGTGCGGTTCCTCTTGGAAGAGCATGTATTCCGGTTAACCGAGGCTCTAAATCAATAGTAATGGAACTACTAAGAATATCCTGATTTATGCAATATTTACACAAATGGAAATTTACTTACGACCGATTGTTTGCCAGTTTTAAGACATAAAGCACGTAGCAATTTCACTTCCACGTATACACGAACACAAAAACACACACATATATAGAAATATATAAATAAATAAATAAATAAATATATTATATATATATTACATATATATAATATATATAATATATAAATATATATTTACGTATATATATATATATATATTATATATCTATATATATATATATTGTAGTTGATATGACGCAATGTTATGTAATTATTCACAAAAGCAGTGACAAATATTATCGACATTCCAAACGGAATAGTCACAGTTATTTTCGAGCCGCAATATAGTTGCGTTCATATTTAATTTCACAAAATAATGAATCCATGTCCCGGTGAACAAAATCCGAAAATAATTAAATCAAGTTTTCGACAAGGACATGACTGTACTTGGATTCTAGTATTAATAATTTGTATGCCTTCGTGGCTAACTTGTCCATGTTGTTGGATGATTTATTTTGTATTTTACATTTTTTACAGAACGATGATGTATTTAAGAAACACGAATCGTTTCTAATAATAAATACTTAATAATACTGCTGACTGTCGTCTGCTTTGGACTCCTGCTTGATGATTTTATATCTATGTATATGTATATCTACATAATAATACGAAGCAATAATCTACATAAAAATGGATGGACTCATCCCGTTTTTCATTTGGACATCAACACTAATCAGATTAGTAATGACAAAACCCTCATAATCATCATTATTTCAGTAGAGCAAAATGTTTTCGAAAGAGGAAATCAGCGAAAGCAAATAAAATCCCGCCAGATATTCCGAAAGCAAATTTGTTTTCCATGACTGGAAAAGCTGGCGGTGTCCGTGTATTGGGGGAATGGATTCCACAACAAAATAAAACCGCAAAGCCATTTGACTGATAATCACCTGGAAAATCTATTATCAAGGTCGTCATAATTGTCCGCGAAAGGGTTCCAACGTTTTGGGGAAATCATGAATAATAAATGTTTTATTTGTAAAAATTTGTTCCAACGTTAAGTGGAAATCACAAATAATAAATGTTTTACTTGTCAAAAATTTTCTTGAATATTTATGGATAAACACGTCCCCACACTTTTGAGTTTGGGAGAGAGAATGAGACTCACTGTTCAGAGTAATATACGGCTAAATTTTTTTTTTTTTTTTATCTTTTACATAATTCAATTATTTTCAGACATAGGAAAAGCCTCATTTATACTTAGTGCATTTGGTGCGCTCCTTATGCAAGAATAGTATTTCTTTGTTTTGCTCTGATATGCTACATATGTATATGCCCTTTTACTAGGAAGAATAACTTAGCTTCATCATCCGCATCTCATTCATATCATAATTTTTCACCTCTCTCTCATAATCATTTCTCATACTTATTTCAAATTTTATCCTTTTAGAGTTTGGTGGCTTTTTATATATGTTTATGGATGTGTATATGTATGTGTTTGTCTATGGTCATTTATGTCCGAAATAAAGCATTTGAATTTGAATTTGAATTTACAGATGTTTAACCATTCCCGTCACTCAAGTCCGTTTAGATCTTAGTTTGGTTACGCTACAACTGTTTCAATTAACTGTTCTTATGTAAGAGCGATACAGATAATTCGAGTCTACGTACCGCCACTCAAATTGCCGATCAAGGACCCCCTCCTCCTCCTCCTCCTACCCCTCATCCACCATTAGTTGATGACAACCCAAGTTTTTGAAAAGGTCAAATGATTACGGATATAGTGAATAGGAGATATATCTATGAGTATATGGGAAGTACCCAATGAGACAGATTACGAAATCTGACGACATATCTTTGTAAGGCAGGATTGAGCGTCGAGTCTATCTGAGCTATTGGAAAAGGTACTTCCTTGATTGCAATTTACATTTTCTTTTATAAATAAATAAAGGCTGCATCATCATATTCGGATAACTTCAGTCGTAGTGATCCGTGCGTACATAAAAATAGATGGTCACTTACCACACTTAGGAATTCATCATATGATGACATCTTATCCTATATTCGATGTGCAGCCGCTGCAACAAATCACTGTTAGATTTAAAAGTTATATTATCTGGGGATTACAAATCTCCAACTCTTCGTTTCATAACAGCTTGAGAGTATTCGGTGATCACTTACATTCATGCCCTTGGAGAGAGAGAGAGAGAGAGAGAGAGAGAGAGAGAGAGAGAGTTGCAAGGATTAGGATGTCTCGAAGACTTGTTAGTCCATCCGAGGAGATATCGTGTGCTCACTTATCTCTAGGAGCAGGTTTTACTGTTTATTCACAGTGTCCTAATGATTTTGTCTAGCTTTCTTTTAAACTCTTCCACGCTGTTAGAGAGAGAGAGAGAGAGAGAGAGAGAGAGAGAGAGAGAGAGAAATAACTTTTTTTTTTATTTAGAATGGTTTCACGCCAATGACCTGAGGATTGCCTCTTTGAAGTCTGGATATCATCATTGTTATTTCTTCCCCAAACTCTCTCTCTCTCTCTCTCTCAACAGTCGACTTGAAGCCTGGTACTTAAATTGACTGGTTAGGTCAACAGAGCCATGCTTGTACTTTAGACAAGAGAACGAGGGATGAAAGAACGATGCCAGACAGAGAGAGAGCCGCAATAACTGGAAACAAAAGAATGGCGCTCCAAGCGGTAGTCCGAGCTCTGCTAGTGGAGCCACGCAAAAAAAAAAAAAAAAAAAAAAAAAAAAAAAAAAAAAAAAAAAAAAAAAAACAAAAAAAAAAAAAAAAAAAAAAAAAAAAAAAAAAAAAAAAAAAAAACGAAAGGGCAAAACGTACGTCAACCTTGTGGCGTGACGTCATTCGAGGATGGCGAAGAGGAAGAGGAAGGAGAGAAGAAAGCTCCTTCCAGGGATATCATCAAGTCATTAATGCAGCATCGCAACCCCTTCCCGCCTTTGTTGATCTTCCCTAACTGTGTGTGCTCCTCGTTGGGAGGAGCCCTGTCTTCCTTCTCCTCTCCTTCCTTCCTTCCTTCCTTCCTTTCTTCCTTCTACTGCACCACCTCCTCATTCGTAGGTTGTCTCGGGTAAACAAATGAAAGATAAATATCATCCACTGTTTCGGTCGTGTCCTTCCGGGGTTCTTTTCCTTAACATGGACTACCAAGATAGTCACACATTGTGTTGAACGATCTGTGTGTATATATATTAATATATATATATATATATATATATATATATATATATATATATATATATATATATATATACACGTATATGCATACAAACACATATATATATATATATATATATATATGCATGCGTTTGTACTGATAACAAGCTTCCGTGACAATTCTGTCAAGATCTCTATTTGAAAAGCAATGATGTGAGCCAACGTAAGTTTCATTTAAAAGGATTCAGTTTATAAGTTTATCAACTTGAGAATGTTTGAAATATAACCACATCAAGGGAAAATGTAAAATTTCGTGAAAATGGAAAGCGCTCCTCTCTCTCTCCTCTCTCTCTCTCTCGTCTCTCTCTCTCTCTGTATGTGTGTGTGTGTGTGTTTTCCAAGAAGTCCAGAACAAAGCCACTTCTGTGCCACAATAGGTAACATAGCTAACATAACTTTTTAGTATACCACAATACCACCTTAATTTTTAATAGTACACGAAAGTTTACCAGATAAGGTTTTTTCGCATGATTTTTCTTGACTGTATATACATATATATATATATATATATATATATATATATATATATATTATATATATAGATATAAATAGATATAAGAATTATACGATATAGATAATAGATATATACAGCGTGTGTCTGTATACATAACATGTATATAAGTAAGTAATCAAAGTACACGTATGTACGTATATATGCGTGTGAGTATGAGCGAAGAAGCAAAGGCTATTTTACGATTATTATAATTACTCGAGTATACATAAAACTTTTTACCTGTCTATCAGGGTTATGGGCATACGAAAGCGTGGCCATATTAAGAAAAACAAAACGCATTAAATACTTAACCACAATGCATAACAACAAAAGAAAATAGAGAGAGAGAGAGAGAGAGAGAGAGAGAGAGAGAGAGAGAGGACGCAACGTATGTGCAAGCAACCAAGTGCTAGACACGATTTATGTATTGCAATCGCTTCACTGATGAGATCCGGTACATATGGTGCAGCTCAACAGCTTTCTCTCCCAAAGGCACAGAAAATTATGGAGCCATTTTCAAAATCCATTCGCAATAGACTTCAGGAACCTCTCTTTATGGCTCGGGGAGAACATAATTTTGAGCCCAAATCACTCTGAGAAGTCAGTTGAAAGGGCGGGTTGGGCTTAGGTATCTGGAAAAACACATATATATATATATATATATATATATATATATATATATATATATATATATATATATATATATATATGGATAAAGAAGCAAATTGACCTTTAATAAAAAAAAAATATGAATAATTACATCAATCACCTTTGTCATTAATTTTATTATTAATATATTTCAAAATCCCAAACACACAATAACCCCAATATGAAAATTATATTACACCATATTGTCAAGAATACAATATCTCCACTGAGCACATCTCGATATACTTTTTTTCTTCAAGTTCTGCCTCACTGGCGGAACTACAGAGGACGAGAAGCTATAGCACCTTCACCATTTATAAATTTAAAGAAAAAAAATACTTCCTCGGAAAATCGTAAAGGCGACTTACTGCGCTCTTCAAAGAAGCTTATTGCATCGTTTATAATTTTGTCATACTTTGTGAGTGATAAATAAAGTCAACAGAGAAATAGAATTTTAGATTCATGAGAGACATTGTGGAAAGTTGGAGACCTGGATTTTGCAGGTGATATAATGCCGACGAAGTAAACAGCTGGTGGTGAGATTAAAGGCAAACTTGGACCGTTATCAACATGGTGACTGAAGTAATGAAATTTCACAATAATGGATTATATGGTGAGTATGATCACGGCTCAGTCTCTTAAATATCTTGTGACAGTCATAGGCACTGCTCAAAAATCTTCCAAGATAAATACTAAGTTTGTGGAATATCACCTAAGAGCAACGATACGCTTACTATTCATTAATGGACATTAATCTTTGTACGTTAAAAAATATAAGAAAGGGGAAGAAGGGGTAGATTAATAGTACCCCAAACTATACTAGGAAAACTAAGGTAAGCACACAGGACATTAATCCACTACGCATCAGCATCGACAATACAGCGTCTATTCAGTACGTTGCCCAGCTCGTATGAGGAACATATCGGGAGTGAGCGTAGATGTGTTTAAGAATAAGCTCGACAAATATCTAAGCTGCATCCCAGAACATCCAAGATTGGAAGACGCAAAATACACCGGAAGATGCTTCAGCAATTATCTGGTAGACATTAGAGGTGCCTCACACTGAGGGACCTGGGGCAACCCGAACGAGCTGTAAGTACTATAAGTACTCGTACTGTGTAAGTAAGAACGCAGCTGAGGCAAAGACTTCTCCTTTGAAAGCAGCCAATAGTGGGTACTCAGCTGGCCCTCTGGTATGGTGGTTAGTGTCATGGCATGCCACTCAGATGTCGTGGGTTCGCTTCTCCCCAGGGGTTATGTAAAATCACTGACTGTATGAAGATCAGTTACAGCGGTGGGAGGTTGAAACCAACATTCTTTGGAAGGTTGAATTTCAAGTCAGTGGCCCCTGTGGGATTGTTCCGTGTGAGTAGATTTCAGCTGAAATATTAATAATAATATTTTATGACTTCAATATATTACATACGAAATCATGTAAAAAGGTCTCACCAGAGTTGATGATTCCAGAACTTGCGAAGAGAACAAACAAGCCTTATAAGACCAAATCTTGAAATAAACTAAATAAATGATGAGACATTAGTGCGAGGTCACAAAAGTCACATATGAATCCCTTGGGTTCTACGGGAAGATAATCATAAAAAATAAATTTCTTACGTCTCACATTTGCATGAAGCAACGCGCGCTAAAAAAAATAAAATAAAATAAAAAGAACTTTGGGAACCAAATTATAAACGATCCTTTTAACATCCTATTCAAAGAAAACCAACGAATAAAAAGGAAAGATTATGGCGCAGAATCAACGCGGCTAAATTACCTTAATCCTATTAAGAGTTTGAGCAAGGCCTCCATGGTAGAATTAGATGCTCTCTCTCTCTCTCTCTCTCTCTCTCTCTCTCTCTCTCTCTCTCTCTCTCTCTCTCTCTCTCTCTCTCTATCTCTCTCTTCATCTCATCTCATCTCTTGCTTTCTTCTCTCTCTTCTCTCTCTTTCTCTCTCTCTCTTTCTGATATATATAATCTATCTAGATATATATTATATATACTATATATATATATTACATATGTATTATATATATATATATATCTATATATATATATATGTATATATATATATATATATATGGATATAGATATATTACATCCATATATATGTATATATATAATATATATATATATATATATATATCTCTATATATAATATCTATATATGATATATATATATATATATATATATCTATATATATATATAATATACAATATATATATACATATATATATATATATATATATATATATATCTATATATATATATAATTACATGAATATCTATATATATATATATATATATATATATATAATATATATTTTATATTATAATATATATATATATATAATATATATATATATATATATATATATAAAACGTTATGCTGTGACTTTTTAATGAACCTTTAAGACCGTGTTTTACGTTTGACTGTATTCACGATAATCTCTCTCTCTCTCTCTCTCTCTCTCTCTCTCTCTCTCTCTCTCTCTCTCTCTCTCTCTCTCTTAATACAAGTACTCATCCTAAAGAAAAAACCTTGGAAGTAGAAAGATAAAAAGAAACGAGGGAACTGCAGTAAAAAAAAACTACAGAAGCAATAAAAAAAATAAAAAAATAAAAAAAAAATCGGCCAGAGCCCTTCCAACCAAAAAGATCTTCCGACCAGGATTCGAAGGACGAAAAGAAGGTCAAAAATAGAGCAGAATCTCCCGTTGGAGTGGAAAGACAGAAATTACTTATGACACTTCAACTTTGCATTAAAAGCCCATGTTGACTTTAGTCCCTCTTCAGAGAGAGGAAGAGATTACCAGCAGCCTGCAAGACTTTGGGGGGAGGGGGACGGGGAGGGGTGAGGGGGGACCCAACCCCACGTTTTTTCTAAAGGTTTTCGATTGCCCAGGATTACGGAGTGTGCGCGTCAGGTTCCAGTTTATTTCAGCGTTATTGTGAGTCTCTCTCTCTCTCTCTCTCTCCTCTTCTCTCTCTCTCTCTCTCTCTCTCTCTCTCTCTCTCTGATTTTTGTCGATTGTATAAAAATATATATTCTTTTGTTATGAAATAAAAGTGAGATTTCCGCTGGAGACAGATTAATTTTGCATAATCTGTCAATCAATTTCTCTCTCTCTCTCTCTCTCTCTCTCTCTCTGACAAAACCGCCAGTTTTCTTACAGTAATTGGTTTATACTAACTATTTGACTTGCACAAGTTCCACGTGTCCTAATAATATATGAGATGAAGAAATTATTATTAAAGTTATTATTGACAATTAAAAGCCACAGAAGTGTTCATTTTTTTTGTAGAACGTTAATAATGACTAGTTAGTTTTAACCTTGTACACTACTCTGGCTTTTAATTGTCAATATCATAGCCTACTACAGAAGTTCCTTATTTTATTATTATTATTATTATACTACTACTACTACTACTATTATTATTATTATTATTATTATTATTATTATTATTATTATTATTATTATTATTATCTCGTTCTCCTTCCACAGCATCCGCAATATTCAGGAAGATGTCGTCGCCACTGCTATTGGGAATAATAGCTGCTCTTTGTCTTGCATCGATGTCTATTGCAAATGCC
>NC_061090.1:16069757-16072257 GCF_015104395.2 Macrobrachium nipponense | reverse complement strand
ATTGTAGGCAGAAAACATTACTCTGTAACTATACTCTGTTTTTTTCCATCAGTCTATCCACCTGTGGTGTTTTTGTATGGTAACACTGCGTCCCGGGCTTTAGATAGTTACATTCAGCTTACATTCAACGATTATAGATATTAACGGTGTAATTCGCATACAGTAAATTATTAAAACACTTTTCAGTTGCAAATGTACACCCAGATATCCTTTTATTTACCTAAAACTTACACATAGTGTAACTATCTAAAGCCCGGGACGCAGTGTTACCATACAAAAACACCACAGGCGGATGGACAGATGAAAAAAAACAGAGTATAGATTTACAACTCTTGGAAACACTTTCAAGAACGGGGACAATTATACAGTACCACAAAAGGAAAATTAGAATAAAAATACCGGAAAATAAAAGCTTAAACGTTAACGCTTCCACAGACAAAGAACGTAATGTCGGTGCATGAACTGAAGTGAAAGTTGAGTTGAATATAGAATTTCGGGCAAAGGCCAAGCACTGGGACCCAAGAGGTGATTCAGCGCTGAAATGGAAGTTGACAGTACAAAGGTTTGAAAGGTGCAACAGGAGAAAAACCTCAAAGCAGTTGCACTACGAATCAAGTTTTTAGGAGAGGGTGGAGAGTAAGATGAAGAAAGAAAATATGAAAGGCGGTACAGTAAAAAGGAACGATAGGGGTTGCAGCTAGGGGCCGAATGCACGTTGCAAAGAATCTTAAGTAAACTGGGGTGAAAGAGGAATTATGATAATATTTTTCAGATTTGTAGTCACTGCATGCCGTCTAAATACTAGCCGTGTTTTAACTATAGTAAATTATTACGCGGCCAGTTGCATCCCAGTTATGATGTAAATAATCTCTTTTACGTCTTAACCTCTTGCATATTATGTAAGACACGTTAATCCAAATCAATATATATATATATATATATATATATATATATATATATATATATATATATATATATATATATATATAGCTGTGTGTGGTGTGTGTGTGTGTGTGTACAGAGAGAGAGAGAGAGAGAGAGAGAGAGAGAGAGAGAGAGATACATTCACCTAACATCTTCCGCTTGAAAGGCGAGGCGCTAGAATGGTACAGGCATATCCGTTTTTCCATTAGTTGTCCATTAAGTCTTCAGGAATGATCCCTGCAGACACCTGTGCACATTCACAAGTTGATGGAATGGTAGGAGGTAGATCAGGGCGATCGACAGACCTACCAACCCTAAGTCTCTGCCACTTTGGCAACGCTGTCAGAGCATCAGAGCAGTCAAATTTCAGTTACAGTTAAGCTGGATGGGTGACCACCAAGAGAAGACACATGCGCTGGTACATAAGTTCTACGACCGTCTTTTTTATTATAATTGTTTCTTTTTTGGCACAATTTTAACCAGTTAGGGACTTTTTAATTGCGAATTGTTGTTTTCATATGTATATATGTGTGTGTATTTACATATATAAATATATATATATATTATATATATATATATATATATATATATATATATATATATATATATATATATATATATATATATATATATATATATATATATATATTGAAATAATCGAAATCTTACTGTATTGCAAGGGTCTAATGTAACATAGAGAGAGAGAGAGAGAGGAGAGAGAGAGAGAGAGAGAGAGAGAGAGAGAGATATGAGAACTACTTGCAGTGTGCAATACTTTGATCTTCTATGAGGGGACTAATGTTGAAGAGGCGTGCTGTCAAACTTCTTTACCGAAACCTAATATAGATCCACAGATAAACTTCACATATATATATATATATATATATATATATATATATATATATAATATCTATTTATTGATGAAACTCTCTCTCTCTCTCTCTCTCTCTCTCTCTCTCTCTCTCTCTCTCTCTCTCTCTCTCTCTCTCTCTCTATCGATCGATTTCTTAAGGCATCTCTGTACTACTACTTCTTCCAGGTTAGAGAAATGAAAATTTTTCCTCCCTTTTGTTGAGACAGTACTGCCGTCCCCTTCTCGCCCTCTCTTTATATATGAATATCATATATATGCGTACACGTGCTCAAACACACGAGCACACTCGTACACCCACACACCATATATATATATATATATATATATATATATATATTATATATATATATATATATATATATACAATACTATATATATATATATATATACTATATATATATATATATATATATATATATATATAATATATATATGTTTGTGTGTATATATAATATAGTATATGTATCTATATCTTACAACACAGGCACATCTTAGTCTAAAGATAGCGTCTTCCCCTTTTACTTCGTTGTATTCTATTTAGTGCAACTCTTATGAGTATAAATTACAGCGTAAATCAAAAGCGATTTTATTTAGGAGATACTGCATTAAGACAGGTGATCTTGCTCTCTCTTACTAACTCTGGAGAGTCCTGTGCCGTCTATTGAGATCCTAGTGATGCATTCGATAGTCTGTCACGAAGCC
>NC_061090.1:16009757-16062257 GCF_015104395.2 Macrobrachium nipponense | reverse complement strand
GTTTATAGTTTCTCTCTCTACAAGAATGAAAAGGTTTTGCTTTGGCAAATCTAACAAATTTTTGTCCTCTTCTTAATATGTTATATATGTGTTCCTGCTTTAGAGCAAAGCATTTATCTGTTCCCTTTTAGTTTTCTGTAAAAGAAAACTATTATGACGACTTCGTCTGTCCGTCCGCCCTTTTTCTGTCCGCCCTCACATCTTCAAAACTACTGTGGCTAGAGGGCTGCAAATTGGTATTTTGACCATCCACCCTCCAGTCATCAAACGTACCCAAATGCTACCCTCTAGCCTCAGTAGTTTTCATTTTATCTAAGGTTAAAATTAGCCATAACTGTGCGTCTGGCAATGCTATAAGACAGGCCACCACCGGGCCGTGGCTGAAAGCTTCATGGGCCACGGCTCATACAGCATTATACACTGCACGAAAACTCGAGGAAACTACGCAGTATTTTTCACCAGTTTCCTTTCGTGTCTTAAGGTAATAATGTTCCTTTATCTACTAGAGCTTGAAGCAAGGCAATCTTTCCTTCTGTCCTAACTTGAATGAGATAACTATTCATGTTGAATCCTCACCAAGAGAAGTTTTCCCTTTTCACTCAGACTCTGATGGCGTCAATTTCTCCTTTGTCAGGATTATTCATGGGTATCATTTCCTGTGGCTTAAACTGTGTCCCTGTGGCTTAAACTATGTGATAAAAGGCATCTTTTTTTTAATTAATGAAATTATTATAAGACGGTTTCATTCCCCCAGTGTTCAGCGCTTCAATCGTTCATCCCACACGATTTATAGACTCATTTTACCTATAATTAAGCCTGTTTGTAAAATCAGATGAAATACAATTTGTGACTTTAAATTCCCTATATCAACTTTTGTAAATTCAGAACTCTCGCTCAGGTCTCCAGTTAGTAATTTCACATTTATTGTTCACTTTCATACATGGTAACAGATATAAATAAATACATACAATTTCCATTTCGGTTACTTGTAGTCGAAGATTACGCCTTTTATTTCTGATATCCGTAAGATTTTGTTACGAAGGCCAAACCACATATATATATATATATAGATATATATATATATATATATATATTATATATATATATATAATCTCTATATAAATACATACATATATATATATATATATATATATATATATATATATATATATATGAGGTTTTAGTCTTCCTTCCTTTTTTCACGAAGATAGATATATGAGGTTGTAGTCTACAGGGGAAAGAAAAGCTGAAATTCCTTTTAGCTCAACAGTTCGGCCTCCACTGGCCCTTATCGAGAGCTGTTAATAAACAGCTTTTCTTTTCCCCTGTGGACTACAACCTCATATATATATATATATATATATTATATATATATATCTATATATACATATACATAATATATATGTATATATATATAGTTTTCGCACGGGAAGTGAGGAAGGAAAATGGAGTAGGAAAAATGAAAGAAAAAAGAGACGAGAGAAAGGCAGAGGCGTTAAGAGAAGGTAAAAGAAACAACGCCTGGCAACAGAAAAAAAAACAAAGGAAGACAGAATAAGAGGTGAATAATGATAGGAAGAGAATGGAGAAGTGAAAAAGAGTTACGAGTATCTGGAACGGTCGAACAAGAAGAGGCTACACACTCTTTTGGTACTAAATCTTGAAAGCACATTTTGATGCTTCAAGGAAAAATAAATTGCATCAGCCAAGGAGACACAACCTCACGTTCAAGAAAAATTATGGATTTTCCAATGTTTCATCTTATGATACGTGATAGGTCTTTGACTGTCTTTGTTTACAGTGAATATCAAGTAGCTTCCACAGTAGTAGGAGTGAGACTCCATGAAATGGCTTCAAAATCACACGACACAGCTTCTTATCCTCTTCCATATTTCCGTAGAGCAATAAATGTCCATGTTTTCTGAAAAAAATGTAAATGTCCATATTTTCTGAAAAAATACCTTTGAGCGAGGGGTTTCCCTATCTGAGAAAATGCAACAAAATCTTTGTTTTAATTACTTGTGGCTACAGAGTTGCTAAAAATCAAGCAGACTGAATGTATGTATGATATATATATATATTTATTTTTAATATATTATAATATCTAATCTATAATATAATATATATATATATATATATTATATTATATTATATATTATATGTATATAATATTATATATGTGTGTGTGTGTGTGTGTGTGTGTGTGTGTATTCATCTACCTGAAGAGAGAGACAGCAGTCTCTGAAATATAGTATTTTCTCTCTATTTTTTGTAGTTTTTATGGGCTCCTTTTATTAGAGATATGTATGTATGTATATATATATATATATCTATATATATATATATACATAGATACATATATATACACATTATATATATAAATCTATATATCTATATATATATATATATATATATATATATATATAGTGTGTGTGTGTGTGTGTGTGTCTTTAAGATAGAGATTAGTCCAAGGTAGCAAGGACCCTGCAGCCGTGAGTTTTGTTGAATTTTCGTATCATCTTGGCGTTTAATCGACAGCACTCACTTCCTTTTTCTTTCGAATATACTGACTCTTAGTCACAAGACCAACTGGTTTCACTTTGTAAGAGCCTCAATAATAGTTTCTGTAATTATTAATGCTAAGAACACGATTTATGCTCGCGCATATTACAAGAACGACTAAAAGGAAAATTGTCTGTGAAGTCTTCTTCCAGCATCATTCGCAAGACAAACCCACCGAAATGAGATGATAACTTCATTATTCCTATGACAATAGGTATAAAGAACTATTCTCTCTGCGGCTTAAGAGAATCTCGTTTGATGGGCATTGTGACAGAGCCATTCCCTAATCAAGTCAGGAGCAGAGCAGAGCAGAGCACAGGAGAGCATGGGGACGGTGTGGAGGGGAAGGGACTGAAGCAATCACAAGATGGTACAGAAAGAAGTTACTAAAAAGTCCTCGTAAAAAGACTTCTGCATCATTACACGGCAGACCCATTTCAGTATATTTTAGACAGTGCGTTTTAGTTTTCTGTAAAAGAAATCTAGTGAGATGGCTTTTTGTCTGTCTGTCTGTCTGTCTGCCCCTCAGATCTTAAAAGCTACTGAGGCAAGAGGGCTTCTAATTGGTACGTTGATCATCCACCCTCCAAACATCAAACGTACCAAATTGAAACCCACTACCTTTAGCGGTTATTATTTTCATCAAACATACCAAATTGCGGCCCTCTAGCCACAGTGCTTTTTATTTGAAGGTTACAGTT
The DNA here is from genome assembly GCF_015104395.2 of Macrobrachium nipponense. NCBI lineage: Eukaryota > Metazoa > Arthropoda > Malacostraca > Decapoda > Palaemonidae > Macrobrachium > Macrobrachium nipponense. Next base: position 16,058,994 of record NC_061090.1, on the reverse strand, counting down.
AACCATGGTGCTTCTGGCACCCACAGACCACCACTGGGTTGTGACTGAAAGTTTCCTGGGTCGCGGATGAGAGTTTCCCTGGTCATGGCTCAGAACTTTATACGGTATTATACGCTGCACAGAAAACTCGATAGCGCCGAAGAAACTTTGGCTCATGTTTTTACTGGTTTATGTTACAACTACCTTGTGTTGAGATGAGTATGGAATTTAGGTCAAAGGCCAAGCACTGGGACCTATGAGGTCATTCAGCGTTGACATGGAAATTGACATTAAAAGGTTTGAAATGTATAACAGGAGGACAACCTCAAAGCAGTTCCACTATGAATCAAGTGTTAGGAGAGGGTGGAAAGTAAGATGAAGAAAGAGAATCTGAAAGGCGGTACAGTAAAAGGAACGAAAGTGGTTGCAGCTTGAGGTCGAAGGCACGCTGCAAAAAAACTTAAGTAATGCCTACAATGCACCGCATGAGGTCCACTGACGAACTTCCTAGTGCATATGCACAAAGCGGACACTTGGCAATACCATTAGAGATAATCGATCACGACCACTGTTCAAGTTTTCTCGTTACTCGTCAATTTAAACTGAGGTTCGGCGGAAAAAATCGAGCCCATCCATTGTAAAGCAAAGGCAGTAATGATTATAATAATAAAACTTCACTGTAAAATCAACAATGAGCTCACCTCAAACGAAAACATAAGAACAGAGCTTTTCAGATGTGTATTACATCAGCTTGTGCGTCCCCTTCACTCACGAAGAGAGAGTTGCAAAAACATTATAGACTCAACAATACTATCAACCTTTTTACGTCTCTCTGTGGCCCTGAAATCCATTCACTATTCCCGTGGTCTATATACAACCGCGTTCTTTAAAGCACATAGAACCAACCCCTTTGTTCCCCTCTAATCTTTCAACAATTATTCGCCATTCAAGCGACGGCTTCCGTCGGATCTAGGTCAACAGGTTGCATGTTTAAAACAGCCGTCCACGTAGCACTCCAGCTCCCCACTGTGTCGCGTTTAAAAGCTGTACTATAGTAGATTCACATCAACCGTGTATTTGATGTCTAGCCATTCCCTTACGACGCTCCTGATTGGCTGGTGATAAGCCAATCACAGGGCTGGATTTGCTTATCAACAGCCATTCAGGAGCGTCGTAAGGGACGGGTCTAGACGTCAAACGCACGGTTGACGTGAATCTACTATAGTACCAAGTTTAAGCTCCAGCGTAAAAGGATGAAAATAAAGAAGACTCAAGGGACACAATGACGTTTTTCACAAAAGGCGTCACCAAAGCCGTTCGTCTGGCCACAAATATTTCGCGCAAAAAGAGGAGTTTGGCTCGTTTTTTTTTTTTTTTTTTCCAGGGTATATGGAGGAAGTGGATAGATGGGGGCGGAGCGGGGGAGGGGGAACAGGAGGCAAAAACGGAATGGAAGGATGACAGATGAAAATCAGGTAGGGCTAATGGCTAAAGGATTGGAGGGAGAACGACTGATATGTTCAGACGGTGTTCTTATCACCGAAGCTACGTAGACAACGTACTAAAAAAAATATATATATATATTTTTTTTTACATAACAGATAAAGGTGTACGAGGGGAAAACGAAAGAGAAAACATGAAGGAATTGCGGAAGACGGCGTTGGGGATGTGACGCTAAAATTCCGGTAGCGCACTTGCAGCAGTTGGAACTATATTTTCCTCCCTAAGTAATATCCAGTAGTGTTCTGACGAGTAATGACTAGCTGGTGCAGTTTCGTTGTATTTCTCCCTCTTGGCACATTTTTATTTTTTGTTTTTATTCCATTCTCCTTGATTAATTAATTGCAAGAATCTCCCTTTCTCTTATAGAGCAATGCACGTCGCAAACCCAAAAGAAGCTCAAACAAATTAAGTCTCTCCTCTTCAAGGACCTCGTTTTCCCCAACACGACAATATAACTAACGAAGAGAAGTTTCACGTGATCTGGTCGTCGTCCCTCTGGGTTTTAACAGACTTGGAAAATAGCCCAATCAACGATGGCAAAGTGGTGGACGACACACACACACACACACACACACACACACAGAGAGAGAGAGAGAGAGAGAGAGAGAGAGAGAGAGACATTGTAATTATGCACGCAGAGGCGGATTTCGCAATTTTTATAAGAACCAAATTCGAATATTTTCCCTTCAAGATAACAGATATTTATCTCTTCTACTTGGCTTAATTATTTTCTCACACAAGTTGAGCTGTCTCTCCGTTGCCATCAAAAGTATGTCTTTCTTTAACGATTTACCCCAAAATCACATGTCAAATATGAACCATCGTGAGGCCCACAACACGATTATTAATCGTGTTTAAGTAAAGACATCAGTCAGATTGTGGAGAGGTCTGATAGCAAGGAGAGGCTGGAAGACGACAGTGGTGGGTTTAGTATTTCTCTCTACGTCCAATGATATCAAAACGGTTCAATATAAATGGGCTGGATTACTCACTCGTCCTTTATGGTGGCCGAAAGGTTTAGCGATGGACCGAGATCCTTGTGGATTTGAATAGAATGGGACAGAATACACAATTTAAGTCAAAAGGCCTGGCGCTGACAGGAAAATTAAGAGCAAAAGGTTACAAAGGTGTAACAGGAGGAAAACCTCAAAGCATTTGCACTAAGAAACAACTGATGGAAAAAGGACATAAACGGAGGCACAGTAAAAGGGACGTTGCAGAGAGATGTTACTAAAGCCTATAGTACACCTCGCACTGACGACACTCATCCCCTACGGAATTGTGGATTTGAGATCGAGATCAGACATGCCCTTTTCTTGATCCCACCCTGGCGCAAACCATCGACCGAGTAAACGTGAGCCGAGCGCTGTGCCACTCGGTGACAAGACTCACTCAGCAGATGAACAGATCGTGGACACAAATTGAACGACATTTTTAAAACTAAAAAAAGTTATCCAAAACAAACGGGTGGAAAGGGCCTTCCGTAGCATAATGCATATTTGAACAATTAAAGTTCTAGAAAAAAAAACTTATTCCAGGAAAAACACAATATACACCATTATGTAATTAAAGACAAAATCCACGAAGGACAGAGAAACGATAGAGTTCTGCAAGGCCTTTCGACTCCCTACTAAGTAAAGGGCGAGAAGTCGAAAGGCCTTCATGAATTTTGTCTTTATTTATATCTCCATCGCGTTCCACATTTTCGTGATTCAGTTATACATACGAATATGAATGTATTTGTGAGTATACATCTATTTTATCTGTGAGAGTGTATAATTTATGCGCAAATATATATTCTCGTATATAATTCAAACAACATCAATCAGTCGCGCGGAGACTTTGACAGGATTTGTGGAAAGTCGAAGACGCCTCGCAATTAGTCGCACTAATTCGGGATTCCGTCCTAATTGCATAGAATTTTTTTTACATATATCGATAGGCGAATACATTTTCAACTTTGATGATCATGGGGGATATCTACAACACTTTATGAGCTTATTTGTAATATGACATGCACGATCACTATCCTACCCGTTAATAAATGTGTAAATCAATAAGAAACACGCATACGGACACCACGCATACACGAAATATATATATATATATATATATATATATATATATATATATATATATATATATATATATATATATATATATATATATATATGTCTACATATGAAGAATACATACAAGCAGCACACAACACACATACACACACACACACACACACACACACACACACACACACATATATATATATATATATATATATATTATATATATATATATATATATAAAAGGTACAAACATGCATTCGCAGACCCCTAAAAAAAAAAAAAAAAAAAAAAAACTATTGGTCTGCCTCGTGACTTCTTTACAATCCATCGAAAAATGTCCGAGAACTAGCGTTCGCCACATACGACAAAGAAAGACCAGATAAAAAAGAAGAAGAAGAAGAAGAAGAAGAAGAGAAGAAGCAAGGTTACATATATATCCCCACAAGGGGGGGGGGGGGGGGACACGTGCTGCCCCCAAAGAGAAAATAACGCAAAACGATTTACCCTTTTTTTAGATGCAGATGAATGACGCCGAGAATAGCTAGAGGTCGTTAGCTGAGGCTGTTATTGGAAGCGTAGAGCAGACACGAGGTTTCTCCTCCAGGACTTCGAGAAGTAGGAGGGGAAATGACTCCTGGAGGATTGTGTCCGTGTGGGCGTTTGTTATCATGGAAAAAAAAAAGAGGAAATGTCGCGATGTGTTCAAGGGAAGAAGGAAGCAATAACTATAAAGGAAAACGAATCGCAGTCAGTGAGGAATAGGGGCAATGGCAATAATCTAGAAAATAAATTGAGGGAAATGAAAGAAGAAATAACAGAGAAGAAAAAAAAGAAACAGTTGAAGGATTATCGCTGAGACACAGGAACTCGAGAGAACAATATTGCTTGGCTTTTCCACAAGGAGATATAGTACACACATCCGTTGACAAATAATAACATCAAACATCTCTCTCTTCAGCCTCCCGACAGGTAACACAAAAACAAAAACAGCAGCAATAACAAAGATAAGAGCCCCGAGCGACTAATAAGGACGGGAGAGAGTGAGTACCCTCTATTGCTACTCTGAGCCTTGTTATAACAACATCGATATCCGCCAGGCATGTACTATAGTAGATTCACATCAAACGTGTATCTGATGTCTAGGCCAGTCCCTTACGACGCTCCTGATAGGCTGTTGATAAGCCAATCACAGGGCTGGGAACTCTCAGTCTCTCTCGAGAGTTCACATAGGCAGGATGCATGCGCCACCTCTCCTGAAAGAAGTATATCTCAGGAAAGGTGGAACATACTAGATCCTACCCATGTGAACTCTCGAGAGAGACTGGAGATTCCAGCCCTCTGAATGGCTTATCAACAGCCAATCAGGAGCGTCGTAAGGGACAGGCCTAGACATCAAATGCACGGTTGATGTGAATCTACTATAGTATAACATCCACCTTCAGCAATTCATATGACAGAAGCTTTATTCCTTATTCCAAGGATACTCTTCCATATCGCTGTATAATGAATGTCGGGATGATTGTTTCTTGTGGAACGAATATGACTTTACGGAGGTTTCCATATAATGTTTGATTTTACGGAGGTTTGCATATAATGTTTGATTTTACGGAGGTTTGCATATAATGTTTGATTTTACGGAGGTTTGCCTATAATGTTAAGTTTAAAAAGAATTGGCTTCATTCAAAAAGATCTGCAAACCTACGATAATGAGTACATGGTTTACCAGCGTATCAGTTTGTTTGTTTGTTTGTATGGTGTTTTTACGTTTGGAACCAGTGGTTATTCAGCAACGGGACCAACGGCTTTACGTGACTTCAGAACCACGTCGAGAGTGAACTTCTATCACCAGAAATACACATCTCTCACGCCTCAATGGAATGCCAGAGAATTGAACTCGCAAAGACCATACTAACCACGCCACTGAGGCGACCAACGTATCATGGAACGCAAAAGAAAAATGCCCTTGAATCACATACACACACATACACACACATATACACACACATATATATACATGTTTATATATATCCACTTTCGTGTCTTCCTCCAGCCGATTTATAAATCTTCGAGCGGCGCAGATCTTCTAGACGCAGAGGCATAAAACTTTCATTTTCTTCCTTTGTGGCGAGATAAATCGAAACTTTGTGACTCCCGAGAGGTCTGAGAGGGAAGAAATCGCTTATAGCCCAATAAATCTAAAATATCTAGCTTAATATATCATACGGAAAACGATCATCATTAACTTATACATTAGATTTGAATTCACACACAAAAATGCCTTCATTTTTTTCTGCCCTTTAAAAATGGAAGAATATTTGCCTGATGAAAAGGGATATTCTTCAGTACTTCTAAAAGGTCCTGGGGCACTAAAGCACTCGAAAAATGCTTTGAAAATACTTTGAACATTATTTCGTTATCATAATGCATCGAAAAAAAATCATATCACAAAAACACATCTAAAACTAACTGCAAAATAGGACGTGAAAAAAAAAAATTTTGTGTGAGGGGGAAACTCTCTCTCTCTCTCTCTCTCTCTCTCTCTCTCTCTCTCTCTCTCTCTTGCAAGCAAGCAAGTGCGCCTTTCTGCCGCCATGATGCAACTCGATCGCCATCCGATAAGCTTTTCGAAAGAGGGTCGGTTGACATCATAGAAACTCGGGGTAATTCCACCACATTGCCTCACTGGACTTTTTTTTGCCACACGTCGCAGTCTTGGTGTTTGGAATGCATATTTTAAGGCTATTTTTCATTAGACTTGAATAAAATAACGACTGTTTTTTCTGACTAGGAAATTTTGGATATTCTCATCGTAATAAAACTTGTTTTGATACAGTGTACGAGAAGAAACAAATTGCATGCAATTGCACTGCCTTTGAAAATCAATACTGCTTCAGAAAAAGAAAACACCAGTTACTACAGTGCTGTGTACGTAAAGTGTAGTACATTGAATAAAAAGTAGAACAAAAAAATACACAGCGAAACAAAAGCTAAGGTACCCTTCCTTTGTCAGGTGGAAATGACAGCTCTCTCTCTCTCTCTCTCTCTCTCTCTCTCTCTCTCTCTCTCTCTTCACTTTTTTTTAGAAGACATGTTCAATGATGGTAAAATAAAAGCACTGCGGGGAACTCACTCCAACAAAGTTCGTATTGTGAACAGGATTCGGGATAACGGTATTCGAAACAGTTGGCTCTTTGTTGCTTGTGTGCGCGTGTGCGTGCTCGCTCGCGCGTACGAAAAAACTTCAATGGTACGTTGTTGATCGACTACAAAGACTTATATGTATACCTGATTCATATACATATATAAAAATTAAAGTTAATAAAGTAAGTAGTGACTACCGTCTGTACATAAGCAGTATATCGTCTGCTATTACCAAATATATTTCATCATGTTCGGCTGCTGAAGATTTACCGATTATGTCAGGCAAGATAAAGGAGGTACATATAACGAGCACCGTTACAACGAGCAATCGTACTTGCCTATCAATCTGGTAAGCCGAGTTCGTTCCCCGCTGCCGCCAATGCGGGACCAGGGGAAATTATCTCTGGTAACTAGAAATTCATTTCTCGATGTCATGTGGTTCGGATCCCACAATGAGCTGTAGGTCCCGTTGCTAAGTAACTAATCGGTTCCTAGCCAAGTCAATAAAAATATAATCCTTCGGGCCAGCCCTGGGACAGCCCAGTGGTCTGGTTAAACTAAGATTTACTTAACAAGAGATAAATGGAAATCTCATTAACACTTCTAAATCGTCTGCAGATTTGGGGCTAAATTGTGCAGAATTTAATGATTACCAAATCAACTGAGAACAAGTTTACCAAAACAAATATAAACGTAATTCAAACCATTTGCGGGATATGTTGCAATCAAGATATTGTTCAAGATAGGGATGCTGTCGCCTAAGCTGGCAAAAGCAATGGTGGAAGCATTTGGTAACTGCAACTGCAGGGCACTTTATTTCAAAGTTTCGAAATCATTCAAGAGCATATACCCCAAAGACAACACACAATAGCTTCATTTAGCAACACGCACATCCTTGCAGAAATGCATGAATTATTACCGAGAGACGATCTAGGGATGAACGGTGAAATTTTAACATAAAAGATTTTAAGTCCCTTGAAATTGATTTGCTACAAATACGAAAAAAGGAGCTGTCTTCTGTCGTTAACAGACTTATATTCAAACAAAGGAAACACGTAGAGTTAAAGGAAATGTTCATATAGAATCCTTTTACAAAATCTGTGGTATCACGTAACGTAAGCTGATATGGCATCGGTTCATATATATATATATATATATATATATATATATATATATATATATATATATAAATATATATCATATACATCATCATTCATATATATATAATGCATACACTAATACTCTAATTACTGTAGTGATGCAATAGCTTTCCACAACCGACATTAAAACAAGAATTCTGCATGTGCCTCCTATTCTCTTCTACAGTACATAAATTTAACGGTAAAAACCTTTAGCAATCAAAGCAAATTCAAGAAAGGGAACTGAACGCAACACAAATAGGGTCAAGGGATTTCTTCCACAAAGTGTTTTGGAGGCCGTGGCCCAATTCTCAGTCTTTTGGAAATTCTGGGAAGACTCTCTTTTATCCTTTTTATTTTGGAAGACTTGCTGGCAAAGATATCACCTTTGGCTGTATACCAACTGCGGCGGCTTCTCAGAAATCGAGAGGCAGCAGCCAACTGAGGAAAGCACAGTTCCGAGCACGGAGGCAGAAGTAATTCTCCTTATCTTGAAGTATTTTCTTTCAAGTATTACTGTATCTGATGACAATGAATACATACACAGTTATCTGTGCATAATACCATGTAAGAACGTAAGCATAAATACATGTTATGCTATCTGCACCATGAGTTAACAACAATATATATGTATACGCACGTGCATATCATTGCTGGTATACATGCACACACACAGACACAGCGAACTGAATCTGAAAAATAAACTGACGTTTGAAATGTTCAGAGTTTTTGATTCAAAGTCATCAACCCTGAGCATAATTTAGGCCACTGCCGTGATCAAAGATAAACCTCTAAAGTTAGGTTCAAAGGTTCTGTTAAAAGCATGAGAAGCTTGGTCAGGTAATATATAAAACCATGATGTTTACAACACTTACCTAACATTTATACAAATGCGTGTGTACTGCTTAATAGCACAACTCTTCAGACGGTCTTTTGTTGAACACACATGCGCACATAGACACTTGTTTTCACAGTTTGAAGAAACCATGAAGTTGAGATATCAACGTGGATAATTATCACAGTAATACTACGGAGGGGGGGGGGGTACGTGTTATATACACACATGCTCACATAAAACGTGTGTAAACACCGATTTAAGCTACGTATAATCCTCGTCTGTAAGTATAAAAGATTTTGAAAGAAAGATTTTGAATATCGGAATTTCCTTTAAAACAAAAAAGTCCCTATTTTAACTGAAATAAATAACATTTTCTACCTCGGTGTTTTCTCAATGTACCGTGGATGAAAGTTTTGAATATCGGAATTTCCTTTAAAACAAAAAATGTCACTATTTTAACTGAAATAAATAACATTCTCTACCTCAGTGTTTTCTTAGTGTACCTTGGTTCACTTAGAACCTTTGCGTTTCCAGTCTACTCTTGAATTGAACCCTTAAATGCCATTTTTCTCTCATTGCCTTACGTCTTTCTAACTCCAATCTCGCTTTTATGTAAACATACTCCAATGAGTCTAGGTCTGTCCGCGCTGAGGTTGGTGCTCCATGTATGGAATTCAGAGAAAAATAAAGTTAAAAACAAACCTATGGCCATGATGTATGAGTATTAGGACACAGAGACCATAATTTCTCTCTCTCTCTCTCTCTCTCTCTCTCTCTCTCTCTCCTCTCCTCTCTCTCTATATATATATATATATATATATATTATATATATATATATATATACATACAGTATATATATATATATGTGTGTGTGTGTGTGTGTGTGTGTGTGTAAATAATATAATATATCTATATATAATATATTATTACAGAGAGAGAGAGGAGAGAGAGAGAGAGAGAGAGAGAGAGAGAGAGAGAGAATATCTAAAATAAAATTCCATATGCACCAACAAGTATGGACTCGCCAACCCTCCCCCGCCCCCACCCCTTCCCCCCTATTCCGAGGGCTCCCTCCAGGGGCAGACCAATAATTAGAGCACAATTCCGAAAACAGGCGATCTCACGGGAGCTTCATTCCCAACTCAAACAGACCTCTCGCTCATCAAAGACGGCTCGTGGAACGCTAAATTGAAATGAACTATTGATTGGAATTAATGAGAGAGAGAGAGAGAGAGAGAGAGAGAGAGAGAGAGAGAGAGAGAGAGAGAGAGAGAGTGTTATAATTGCTTTCTGTAAATTCATGACCAATTCACATTGAATGAAATGCCAATTCATATTAAATGAAGGTCGTAAAACATTATTTGATCTAGCTTTGCGTTTTCTATCATGATATCGAATGATTAGCTGGTTAATTTTTTTACGTACATGCTTCCGCCAAAATATAGATGACTGCCAACAAAAAAATTATTTTTTTAAAAATCTGATGATGCCCTCTGCATAGAGGTGGGATTATTCGCACGAGAACATATCCATACAAGCGGATTCCTTCTTATATGGACGATTTCTAACTTTCTTCGCAAGTATTCAGTGGTTTCTTTTCCAAAAGGAGCTTCCCCTGATTCTATATTCTCTTCAATTTCTTCAGATGAAACGGTCGTTTGTCCCATACTGTTTCTTGTTCTTCAGTGAAAAAGAAATCATCAAGAGTGTAATGAATGAGCACCTTCTCTGACACCAAATACATTACAATTAATCATTTCACACAAACACAGAAAATGAGAAAAACGCATTAGGTTCACATTCTACCCATCAACTCAGACATTCTCGTCTGACAACAAAAAGAATTTTTTTCTATATTTCTTTCTAGCACTTCATAGAAGACGTCAAATGGTCTCCACGTTTTACCGTCTAACCAACCGATTCAGCCCGATTTCTGCCAAAATTCCGCTTTGAAGCCGAAGCCGTCTTCTCGCACCAATGGACACCGTCCAAAAGCATCACCATTATCGCCAATATCACCAGTGCCACTTTCATCATTACAACGATAATGTCGTGGAAATTCACTTGCGAGTATATGTCACCCCACGCCACACCCCTCCAGTCTCTCTCTCTCTCTCTCTCTCATTATGTAATTGAAACTGACGTTTTTAGAAACATGAAAAGCTTCACAATGCAAGTTTTAGGCCGATGTGTTACTCTTACTTCCAGTAAGCGATCACCATTAACGCCAGTTACTCATCACATTTAATGTTTCTAATTCATAAAGCCTTTTTTTTCTCAGGAGAGAGAGAGAGAGAGAGAGAGGAGAGAGAGAGAGAGAGAGAAAAGCGATTAGGTTCCGATCATATCTGTCGGCCTGTCCTTTAATATTAATTTGTAGGTTAATGCATGTATATGAATCACGGATATGTGATAAAAACTCATTATATATATATATATTTATATATAATATATATATATATATAAAATATATATATATATATATAGATATATGTATATATATATATATATATATATATATATATATATATATATATATATATATATATGATATATATATAATATATATATATATATATATAACTATAGGTGCTCTGCTTCGAGCATTCCTTATTAAATGTTTATACAATTCATATTGGTCATCTTAAAAAGATACAATTTCCGTAAAGTATGAGAGGTATGAATGAAAACTTCGAAACCAGAAAACGAATTTTTTTCAATATTTTTCCGAATACCGGCCTGAAATAACAGTAAACCATGAAAATTTCCAGACTTCCGGTTGTATCAAATACATTTGCACTTTTCAAAAAGCAAAATTCTACTAATAAATCATGCAGCACAGCGGTACAAACATTTCACTTTTACACCCATTTTGCCCGAATATCGTCATGACCCTTTTCGCAGTTTTCCCGTCTGGGTGAACAGCTCAGTCCTTCCAGGATTATTTATATCCCTTTCCTTGCTCGAAGAGCAAATTTCTTCTCATGAATCCAGTTAAAAATTCAAAGCAATTCATTTATCCCGCAAAACAGCACTTCAAAATTCTTCATATCTCTTGATCTAAATATGGAATTCGTTCCCAATCAAAATCATTTTCATAAATTTCCTTACAATAGTAGATTCACATCAACCGTGCATGATGTCTAGGCATTTCCTGTTGATAAGCCAATCACAGGGCTGGAAGCTCTCAGTCTCTCTCGAGAGAGTTCACAAGGGTAGGATCTATGTTCCACCTCTCCTGAAGTATACTTCTTTCAGGAGAGGTGGAACATACGTCCTGCATACGTGAACTCTCGAAAGAGACTGAGAGTTTCCAGCCCTGTGATTGGCTTATCAACAGTCAATCAGGAGCGTCGTAAGGGACTGGCCTAAAGGTCAAATGCTCGATTGATGTGAATCTACTATAGTTCAATAGTTGTAAAAAAAAAAAAAAAAAAAAATGAGCGGTTTTTGAGTTTTATGAAAACATATTTTCAATTACCCCCGTAATGCAACCTTTGAAAAACATTCTTTTATTTTTTTATATGACATTGAATTCATGGCATTTTCGCGCTTTCCATCCGAAACGCTTTTCGCAGAGTCACATTCTGGGTGACAAATCTAAGTCGTTTTCCTTCGCTCGTTCTCTCTTTCCGGGTCGACAGCTTTCCGTCTTGTTCGTTACTGAATTTCGTTTTCATTTTTTGCGCATCTTTCTCCGGGATCAAAAAAATTCTCTTCACGCCGAAATGAAGAGAGTTTTCACTACTTTTTCTTTTGACCTTTGAACCAAAAACAGAAAAATAAAAAAAGGAGTTCGGATCTTTTTTGGGTGTCAAACCGTTACAGTGCTTTGACTCTGCGAGGCAAATATTCAGCATTTTCGTTTTTTTTTCTTTTTTTTTAGAAGCCGCTGGTATTTACTTTTCCTAGCTAAACAAATACTGATACACAATACGATCCGATTTCTTTTCGGAAAGCTTTTTCATATATATATATATATATATATATATATATATATATATATATATATATATATATATATATATATATATATATATGTGTGTGTGTGTGTGTGTGTGTGTGTGTGTGTGTGTATATGTATATGTATATAAATATATATATATCATACATGTATATATTTATGTATATATATAATTAAATATATATATATATATATATATATTTTATATATACATAAATATAACACATATGTATATATAAATGTGTGTACAAGTATGCATATATGTATGCATTACTAGGCGTTGAGTGAGATGATCTCTCTCTCTCTCTCTCTCTCTCTCTCTCTCTCTCTCTCTCTCTCTCTCTCTCTTTCCTCATTTATATATATGATATATATATATATATATATATATAAATGTGTATATATATATATATATATATATATATATATATGTATATATATATATATATATAAATACATACATACATAATTTTCAATCTACTTGCTTAATGAAGTTGCATATTCATTCTATGCTATCGACTGCTCAGTGAATTTCTGTGCAGATAACCAATCCGTTCTCTCTCTCTCTCTCTCTCTCTCTCTCTCTCTCTCTCTCTCTCTCTCTCTCTCTCTCGCAAATCTCCATAATCTTCAAAATGAATCTTTTTATCCTTATCCCCAAAACTCCTCGGCCAGAATCTTGGCAACTTGTTTTGATAAGAAAGTGAAAGTTCGCGCCTGGTGGCAAAGTAAACCGTGATCCAGGTAAACTGTTTAAAAGTATCAAAAGGGAAAAGAACTACACTATGAAAAAGATTGGTTGACTGAATAATATTCTAATTAATTCTAATGTATTAATGAATATATTACGAGGGTATCCATTCATTGCTACCACACAAAAGCTCTCTTGCGAAGTTCAGCGTAATTTTCCGAAAGAATAATTCCCCATTTCACAAAAATCATTCCGCCGTCTGATACAAATTACGCCCGCAGTGTAAACTAGAACATGCATAAATATTCAGAGAAGACCGCCCACTTTGAGAGCTAAATCACGCCCACGCTCTCATCAGCTCAATAAACCACAGCTCTGTACCTTAATGCCCCCAGGACGTTAACGAAATCAGACCGACCTACCTCTGTCGGCCACACCCCGCCCACACTGGCAACGAAATCACGCCCACAACATCAACTGAACCGAGGCCTTTCCGTTTGATGATTAGAGCAATTCTATTGAAAGCCGGCTCTCTCTCTCTCTCTCTCTCTCTCTATATATATATATATACACACACACGCACACACACACACATATATATATATATGCAGATGATAGATAAAAGTATGGAATATTTGAAGTACCATTATCTTGAAGCCAATCCTGACAAGACCAAAATTCTTGTTATAAAGCCCAGGAATTTTATGTCATTTAGTGAACCGTCACTCTATATTAATGACGTCAGGTTGGAAGTCGTTAGGTCATGTAAATATCTCGGCATGAATATTAATGACAATCTGAAGGACGATGACCATATTGCATCACTCTATCGAGGGCAATGCTTGCGAGGCAATATGTTGCTAAGGAACTTTTCATATGTGCAATGATGAGGCAAAAGTGCATTTGTTCAGATCTTTCTGCAATTCCCTGTATTGTATGCCTCTGGCAATGAAATGTAAAAATGAAACCCTACGAAAACTTAAGGTATGTTATAATGACACTTTTAGGTACCTGATGGGAATAGAAAGGTTTTCGAGAGTAAGTGGACACTTTGTTTCTTTAGGAATACCAACATTTGATGAATTAGTGAGAAAATGTATTGTAAGCTTGTTTCAAAGAGCAAAGAGTTCAAAAAAAACCACTTATAATTTGTGCAATTTTTAACAGAGATAGTTTTAAAAAAGAAAAAATCATTAGATTTTAAAGAGTGGTCTAAACACATTTTCTGTGTTTTGACCTTTTGTTTTATTCCTAATATATTTTGTATATAACTATTAATTTTATCATAATATTTTATCATAATATATGGCTCCACAGCTGAAATAAAGAATTTGAATTTGAATATATATATAGATATATATATATATTATGTATGTACTTATATTATCACACCACGAAATATCGAGCGAATGCATTAGTAGCATCTCATCTGTTTTTTTTTTCCCAGAGATGCGTTCATTCAAGATACCTTCATGAAGTATAATGAAACCTCGAAAAGATAACTTCAATATCTGCCATGAATTTTAACTTCAGTTTCTATATCGCCGGGGGGCACATCATAAAGCTTTTACTGCAAATCCCCCGATGAGAGAATAAATACGCGTTGGTGAAGAAACAGAATGAAAAGAGAACGCAAAGTGAAGGAAGAACCAATAGAACATCTTCCCTGTCGGATGAACCTTCTCTCGGCTGTTGAATGACTCAAGGTATTGCTCCTGACAGCCCTACCAGGGAATCGACTTGGAGAGAGAGAGAGAGAAAAAAAAAAAAAAAAAAAAAAAAAAAAAAGTTCTTCGGTAAATGTTTCAGAGAGAGCAGAGGAGGTAACATTATGATGTTAAATGTGAAGGTCTGACCAACATCCAGACATTCATTACATAATCATCCTTGTGTCGTAATGTCACAATTTTTGAAAGAAAATTGTATTTTTCCTAACTATACAAACTTGAGGTCCTATACAATAGGAATATGCTTAAGGCGAAGCCAGACCGGCCGCTGAAGTCTTAACAAGGCGTTATGTCAAGTATTTAGAGAAAGAAAAAGCAGACAGACAGAAAAATAGAAACAGATACTTCGGGATAAAGAGCAGAAGTATAGCAAGTATAGATCGAGAGATAAGACAAGTTAGACTTGAAAAGAAGTAAGAAAAAAATAACCAAAGTTATCGACACTCCTCTTATTCACGAACGACTTTCTTCTCGTGCTTTTAATATTGACTTAATAATGTCTTCCCGAGCTCTTCGTTCAAATAATTCACGAGGTAGCAGCTGGCTGATAGAAATCTTTAGTCGTGTGGCAGAGTTTTCAATATGCATGAAACGATTTTACAGAAGACTAATATATATATATATATATATATATATATATATATATATATATATATATATATACTTATATATTATATATATATATATATATATATACATTATATATTATATATATATATATATATATATATATATATATATATATATATAAACACATTATATATATATATATATATATATATATATATATATATATATATATATATATATATATTACATATATATATGTATATATATATATATATATATATATATATATATATATATATATAAATATATATATATAATGTTTATATATATATATATATATATATAATATACAGGCGGTCCCCGGGTTACGACCGGTTCGGCTTACGACGTTCCGAGGTTACGACGCTTTTCTTAAATATTCAATGGAAAAATCCGTCCTGGGTTACGACGCTTGTTCCGAGGTTACGACGCTGACGCTTCCGACGCTCCGAGTTAACGCGTTTTACGCGCCATACTATGATAAAAAATCCTTTATAGTTTAGCACAGTATATTAATAAAAAATAAAGTTTCTGGTTAGATTACAACAAAAAATTTTGAGATTATGATGATTTTCGACACTTTTTATGTTGTATTTTTCTATGTTTTTTAGTGATGCCTCATATGCGGAACTAGTTTCCGAGCGAATGAATACATACTAGTTTACATATAACAGTCCAAAAGCGCAAATAATGAAAAAATCATTGCTTGTTTCCAGTAATAATAACAAAACGAAGTTTCTGGTTAGATTACAACGCAAATTCCAAGTATCCAAAGAGAGACATTATCCAGTAATTTGATCAGAGAGAGAGAGAGAGGAGAGATAGAGAGAGAGAGAGAGAGAGAGAAGAGAGAGAGAGAGAGAGAGGAGAGAGCGTCTTCCGACGCTCCGAGTTAAGACAGAGAAGTGTTCGTTTCGTTAAACGGCCTCTGACTCATGCCAGTAAATGTTTTGTTGATACTAATAATATAAGCCTATTTAAAGATACGTTTACTTTAATTAGTCTATATGATACGTAAATAGTAATCAACTGTTCTTGTAGCCCTCAATATTTGGCAAAATCGAAGTATCCAAAGAGAGACATTATCCAGTACGTAATTTGATCAGAGAGAGAGAGAGAGAGAGAGAGAGAGAGAGAGAGAGAGAGAGAGACGCTTTGGCAACAATGGTCTCGGGGGTTTTTATAGCTTCCTTCTGCTTGATGATCGTGGATATTTGTAGAAGGATTTCGACCATACTCGTTTGCCAAACATCGACGATACTAACGCCCACGTTTCATGCTTTGCTATAATTTCATGTTTTGCTTCCATCGAAATCATTTTCTTGGGTTTTTTCTTATCACTGCTTGTCTTTAGCTTTGAGACCCATGGTTAATAATAAAATAGACAAAATAACACGAAAAATAGGCGCAAATACAACGAACTAAACAACGACGTGTTAACATGCAGCACCAACAAACAAACAGACTGAACGCCATTTATCGGTCGCCTATACAACTAACACTCATCGCAAAATCGTATCTCAAATATTTCGTTGTATATCAAAGCTTGTATTTTCGCAAATTTTCTGTTATATCTCAAAACATTCGTATATTAGGGCAATCGTATGACAAGTTTCCAATGTAATTTGATCGAGAGAGAGAGAGAGAGAGAGAGAGAGAGAGAGAGAGAGAGAGAGAGACCCGGCTTTGGCAACAATGGTCCTCGGGATTGACGTAACGTTTATTTTCTGAACAGATAGGACAGAGAAGTGTTCGTTTCATTAAACGGCCTCTGACTCATGGCAGGAAATGTTTTGTTGATACTAATATATAAGCCTATTTAAAGATACATTTACTTTAATTAGTCTATATGATACGTAAATAGTAATCAGCTGTTCTTGTAGCCCTCAAGATTTTGCAAAATCACTCCAGGTGTTTTTTACATAAAACTTCAAGATGTAGTGTCACCAGAGGTATTACATAGTTTTTACCTTCAAGAACTAGCATTCTTTTATGAAAATACTCCAGGTTGTACATAAAACTACAGAAACGACATGTAGTGTAACCAAAGGATTACAAGTAAGGTTTTTTATAACTTTTATTAGTTTAAGACATATTTCCAAGCGTCGTTCCGGCTTACGACGATTTTCGGCTTACGACGTGTCTCAAGAACGGAACCCCCGTCGTAACCCGGGGACTGCCTGTATATATATATATATATATTCCACCATCCATTAAGTTTACTTCAGAGTTAGATAGAGACAACTGCCTCTTTTCATAAATGTTTTAATACATAGGGAACCATTTCAAAGCAAATTCAGTATTTATAGGAAACCAACCAAGAACTTAACTCATGTCCATTTTCATTCAGGCCATCACCTTAATATCAAGATATTCATTTTCTCATCTATGTTTTACGAGCATTGTACAATGTCACTCCTAAGTATCTGGATCGAGATATCCAATACATAAAAAAAATAGGGACAGATTTATATTATCCTTCACATATACTAGAGTTGTTTTAATAAAGCCCACAAAAAGTTTTATAGTGAAAATAACATGGAGAAATAAACCACTGAGAACATTCTTAGGTTGCCCCATTTTAGTAGTTTTGAAAACATAAAATCATTGTTAAAATCTTTAAATGTCAACCTCGTTTTTCCTATAATAACAAACTAAAAGGAATGTTAATAAAAAAAAGCCCTAAGGAAAACTACAACATAAAATATAAAATTCCATATTTGGACTTCACCTCTTTTTATATAGGCCAATCTAGGAAGGATTTCGAAGTACGAATTATACAGCATAAGTATTCTGTCAAAGTTGGGTAAACATCCAATGCTATACTCATTCACTTAAGTGAAAACTTTCACAGGGTAAACTGGACTGAAAATTCAGTCACTGCCACATCGAAAAATTTCTCTTCACAAAATATTTTAGAAGTCGCTATCATACAGCTTACTTCCAGCTGTAATTTTAACCTTAACCCTGGCATGTATTGTTTGGAACCTGTATTAGTAAACTGTTCAAGAATGACCTAAAAGATAAAAATCACTGACCTAATTACAGATTAGTTATCTTGTATACATGTTTTCTATATCTGTGTAAGTTTAATATTTTTTGGTAAAAATGTTCATCTTTTGAAGAAATTTTTGTTTACCAAACGGAGAAATATTGAGGAGTACTTTTATAACACTTTTTGGTGGTTAGTCACATTCCTTGAATAATATTTTAAATATAATTATCTTGTCCCTGCTTCTGAGCTGTTGGGCCTAATCCTTTGTAAATCCTCTTAAATACTTTTTTTCCTTTGTAATCCCCAACTGTCATTTTATACGAGGTTTCCTTGTAATTTCTTTTTTTTATATTTCTTCAGTCTGCTAAGGAAGGATAAGAAGTCGAAAGGCCTTGCAGCAGTACTCCATTGTTTCTCTTTCCTCCGTGGAATTTGTCTTTGTTTATCTATTAATCACGTTCCATTTTTCGTGATTCAGTTATACATATATACATAATTACGAATACCCGAAATTCGACAATGATTTGTAAGGTCGGAATCGGTATAAACTTATACCTCACTTGTTAGCTGAATCGATAACGTCAATGACGTCCTGATTTCGTCTCTGTCCGCTAGGGAGTGGTTCGAATCCACGAGAGAACGAAATATTATCAACTAAAACATTCCCCTTCGGTTTACATATATGAAAATATATTAATTCAGAGAGATAGCTTGAATAATTTATATGAATCACGGTGATGTGATGATTATTCATAATATATACATATACAATATATATACGTATATAATATATATACATATTTATACATATATTAAATACATAATATATGTATGTATATATGTATCGACCATTCGTGTTTGTATCCATTTTCCTCGAACAGCAATGAATATCTGATCATTTATATATATATTAAATATGTAATATATGTTAAATAAGCGAATCCCACAGGAAAATGATAGTCAGAAATCCAAGCGCTTTCGTCTTTACTAAGACATTGTCATGGAGCGTTCCTTGACAATGTCTTAGTAAAGACGAAAGCGCTTGGATTTCTGACTATCATTTTCCTGTGCTATTCGCTTATTTAATGAAGTCACGTGCATCCACTGTGATTTTTTAAATGTAATATATGTATGTAGGTATACATGTATCGACCATTCGTGTTAGTATCCATTTTTCTCCAACCACAATGAATATCTGATCATTTACACATATATTAAATATGTAATATATGTATCGACCATTCGTGTTATAGTAGATTCACATCAGCCGTACATTTAATGTCTAGGCCAGTCCCTTACGACGCTCCTGATTGGCTGTTGATAAGCCAATGACAGGGCTGGAAACTCTCAGTCTCTCTCGAGAGTTCACATGGGTAGGATTTATGTTCAACCTCTCCTGAGGCATACGTCTTTCAGGAGAGGTGGAACATACATCCTGCCTATGTGAACTCTCTCGAGAGACAGAGTTTCCAGCCCTGTGATTGGCTTATCGCAAGGGACTGGCCTAGACATCAAATGCACGGTTGATGTGAGTCTACTATAGTATCCATTTTCTTCGAACAGCGGTGAATATTTGATCATTTCAACGTTTTTCAGTTACCTCTTGACATCTGTATTCGCTTGATTGCCCTCCCCGAATTTATGCCTGTTCCATTTGATTGCCTTTGGATGCGCCGTTACGACCGGTGCTTTAGTAGTTTCGCTATATCCCACCTGATTATCCTGCTTTAGCTCCGCCAAAGGAAAGTGGAATAAACTGAATTACTATCACGAAGCCATTGCCCTGAACGCACCTAGTCCCACATCTCTCTCTCTCTCTCTCTCTCTCTCTCTCTCTCTCTCTCTCTCTCTCTCTCTCTCTCTCTCTCTCGTCAATATAACTTAATTACTGCGTCTCTGTTTTCAAAGAGAGACCGGCTCGGCGAGGTTTATTAAAAAATATATTTCAATCAGCTAGAAAGCTTTATTTTTTTTTAAGGTAACGCCAGAGACCTACAGGCAACATGAAAACAATGACAGCAATAGCAAACTGCGCAATTTAGAAAATTAGAAATGGGGGAATATAGCATATTCGATCATCCTTTCATCTACGTGTATATTTTGCCGACATTCTGCAAGAGCTTCATTTGTTTTCATGTCGGAAGATGCTCTTTGTAGTTGAGTTGAGTTGAATATAGAATTTAGGCTAAAGGCCAACCACTGGGACCCATGAGGTCATTCAGCGCTGAAATGGAAATTGACAGTAAAAGGTTTGAAAGGTGTGACAGGAGGAAAACCTCAAAGCAGTTGCACTATGTATCAAGTGTTAGAAGATGGTGGAAAGTAAGATGAAGAAAGAGAATATGGAGGGAGGTACAGTAAAAGGAACGAAAGTGCTTGCAGTAAAGAACCTTTAAGTAATGCCTACAGTGCACCGCATGAAGTCCACTGATGGCACTACCCCCTACACGGAGTGCTCTTTGCAAATCAAGAAGAAACAAAATAAAAAACAAAATCCTTAATTCCCAGAACTTGTAGACGATCACGCAATAGAACTTTCATCAAAGTAGATTATACTTCGAAAGAAATAAAAGCCGTGACCCTTGAATAATATATTCGTAAATGGTAACCAAGTCACTCATCTCATTTCTGTACAGCTCTGATGAGCAACAACGTCACGACGAATGAGGGAAACTTTTCCCTGTTGGTCTGGAAAATAAATCATAAATGGCTGAAGCGAGAGATCCACAAACTCAAAACTTTCTTGAGTGAAAAGTGCCACTCGCACAATTTTCAAGTCGCAAAAGAGAACACAATATCTTCCAGAAGAAAGTGTGGCAATCTGTAACTCAGAACCTTCAACCAAAATGAAAACAAGAAATCGAATTGCAAAGAGAAATAAAGTTGTGGAACCTTGACAATTTCAACAAGTAAAGAATGCGCCGAAGTTTCTAAGGCGCAATCGAGTTTCCTGTATAGCCACGGCCAATGAAACTCGAAGCAGTGGTACGTGAAACTTTCAGCCACGGCCCGGTGGTGGCCTGTGTTGTTGGCACCTATAACACCGGGCCTGTGTTTTTGGCACCTACAGAGGTGCAACACGCACGATCATGGCTAACTTTAACCTGAAATCAAACAAAAACTACTGAGGCTAGAGGGCTGCAGCTTGGTTGTCTGATGATTGGAGGGTGGATGATCAACATACCGAAATGCAGCCCTCTAGCCTCAGGAGTTTTTAAGATCTGAGTGTGGACAGAAGAAGTGCGGACGGACAGACGAAGACATCTCAATAGTTTTCTTTTACAGAAAACTAAAAATTGCTGACTAAAATTCGCCCGATACCTAAAGCGAACAGATTAGGTGGGAAATCGTCAACAGTTACCAATAAAGGTATTGGGAACAATCACAATAGTAACCATAAGTCCCTGCACTTGTCAACTTACTTGACAAATACCTCCGCGTGTTTCTCCCATTAAGAGTTTGAAGAGGCTCTAGATAAGCTTGTTTAATCAAGGAAAAACTTACAATATACATCACTATTCATGTGAATATTTAGCTCAATCCTAAATAACCCAAGTGACCAGAAAGAGGGATGGCGAATGCCAGAGTAGGGAGACACAGGAATGTCAAGATATTCAAATCTTTGAGAAGTACGAGGCACGCCATGTATCGCATGACCAGAAAAAAAGCAATAAGCAGAAAATATACAAAAATAAAAAACAACTTTAGGCCTTGGTTTACATTTCGTTCAAAAGCTGGATAGATACATAACTTTTCTTTGGTAAAAGGTAGTTATACATAATCAAAATCAAATAGCAAAATCTGATAATTTTTTAATATATTTCTCATAAAAAAAGGTCTGTATTCCAAAAAGTTGGGTTGAATATAGAATTTTGGCTAAAGGCCAAAAACACTGGGACCTATGAGGTCATTCAGCGCTGAAAGGTGTAACAGGAGGACAACCTCAAAGCAGTTGCACTATGAATCAAGTGTTAGGAGAGGGTGGAAAGTAAGATGAAGAAAGAGAATATGAAAGGAGGCACATTAAAAGGAATGAAAGTGGTTGAAGCTGGGGGGGGAGGCTGCAAAGAACCTTAAGTAATGCCTACAGTGCACCGCATGAAGTCCACTGATGGCACTACACCCCTACGGGATATTCCAAAGAGAAAAATGCATAATCCAATTTGTAATACATTACAAATATGTTCCTGAATCTACGTTATATTCTCGATTACCCCTTCCTTTCCGAATAAGTCAACAGCCCATTCGGAATACCACTGATTTCTATTCTCTTTTAATACGGACCTATTCTTGATTAACTTTCTGCGTCCTGGATGGGGTGGTCTTTCATTCCACTACCTTACGAATGACCTTCCACGTCTCTCAAGGGAATATGACCATCATATATAGATTAAGAGAATTCTGGTTCACGAAATGGTTTTGGGAAAACTTTATTCTGGTTGCCATTTCTCTAACGTATCGTCTATAATTTTACGAAGAGAAGGCTACGTTGGAAAAGGGAGAAGGGGGAAAAGAAGTGCAATAAAAAGCCGTCCAAAAGTGACATCATCAATGACTTCAATTTCTGTACGACCTGCGGAAATGCAAAGTAGCTTACATCTGCAAAGTGTTATGAGTTCGCGTACGAACGAAGAAAGGTGTATCAAGTAGCTTATTGTACAGTAATCATAAATATAATCATCATTATCATGATCATAACATCATTGTCATCATCAATTTTATCTATATCCACTGCATCAATCCATTAGTAAAGTGGATAACTGTCATTCATGTTTTACATTGATGACTCTCGGTACCTACATGTTATCAATTATTGAAAGTGTTTTTGTTATTGTCTTGGATGTCTAGGAACTACTCAATCCCTTTTAAACTTATCATAGCCCTTCTTTTCCGACAGTTCTACGGATGTCACAAAGCAAGAGCGAACAGCGAGGGATACATCAGGCGACACTTCAAGTGCCCCGGGCAGCTTCGATTCCACCCAAGGGACAAGTAAGTAGGGCACTAGGTCTCTTATCAATATCTTATGAATGCCTTCATCCTGAGAGGGTAAGAGTTACTTTGTTGAGGAAAAATATCAGCTCTTTCCTCGTCTAGTTCCTCGTTGGACGACTGGGTTACGTGCTCGCCTACCGATTCGGTAGCACCCAGTTCGATTCCCCGCCCTCCCAACGTGGAATCAGAGGAATTTGTTCCTGGTTATTAGAAATTTATTTCTCGATATAATGTGGTTCGGATCCCACAATAAGCTGTAGGTCCCGTTGCTAGGTAACCAATTGTTTGTTTGTTTGCAGGGTGTTTTACGTTGCATAGAACCAGTGGTTATTCAGCAACGGGACCAAAGGCTTTACGTGACTTTCGAACCCCGTCGACAGTGAACTTCTATCGTCAGATATACACATCTCTAACACCTCAGTGGAATGCAAGAGAATCGAACTCGCGGCCACCGAGGTGGCAGGCCAATACCATACCGATCACGCCACTGAGGCGCTGGAACGAGCTCGTCCCTATTCATCTGTTTCAAGAATCGAACAGAGAGAGAGAGAGAGAGAGAGAGAGAGAGAGAGAGAGAGAGAGAGAGAGAGAGAGAGAGAATTCAATTCAGAAGACAGCTGCAAGGCAGTAGGAATAGTGACGACAAAGATTTCCAAATTTTGTATATTTTATCTATCTGTACAATCAAAGAAACTTCATAATCACATGAGTCATTAAAATGGGAAAGTAAATCCAGAGTAGTATGCCTGTTAGATTTGGTTATTTAAAATATATACAGCAGAAAGCTTTCGATGACCTGCACGGTCCTCCTTGTCATCGAAAGCTTCTGCCGTCTATATTTTAAATAACAAAATCAAACAGACATACTACTCTGGATTTACTTTCCTATCTGCACAATGGCAGATACCGTGACAAAATGGATGAAGCTTTGAAAAGTAATGGCAAATAAGCAGTGATCTGCAAAACACGAAAGAACTAAGAAGAGCAAAACGTAACAAGGGACGTATGCAGTCAAACAAAAAGGAATTCCATTCTAAAAGATGGGAATAATATCTAACAAAAAAATCCACTAAATGAGAAGAAAAAATACAGAGAACCAGAAACCCCAGAATGAAAGTATAGACATATAAAGGGAGAAAACAAAAACAAAAAGGGAACCATTTCCAAGCTACAGGAAAACAAGAGCATAAAAAAATAAACAAACTGCAAAAGGCGAAGAAGCAGACGGGGCGAAAGCGTAGGAATGAAAACAATTATTATCCTTATCTCAAGCGGCTCCTGTTGCCGCCGCGTTCCTCGGCCCCTGTTTTATGCCGTGGAGACAGGGAGCAGAGTCTACTCTGCCCGGAAGACCCGGCAGAGGACAAATTGCTGACGTTAATTGCCTCCTCATAAAACAAGGTCGGGCAGGAAACGGATAAGACTCGAAACGGCCTCAAATCCAATTCCGAGAAGAGTTTGTTTGCTTAGGGGCAATGGAGACTCTTATTCGCAGCAATAATAAAACAAACAAACAAACAAGTAAAAAATGCTTCGAAGGAGTTTTCTGTACAATGTATAATGCTGTACATGACCGGGAGATGCGGTAGTGATGCGTCCCATGGCTCCGGAAAGAGCTGCCAGATGCACGAGCCATGTCTAACTTTAACCTTAAAAAAAAAAAAATAACTACTGAGGATAGAGGACTATAATTTCTTATGTTTGATGACTGGAGGATGGATGATCAACATACCAATTTGCAGCCCTCTAGCCCCAGTAGTTTTCAAGATCTGAGGGCGGACAGAAAAAGTGGGGGACGGAAAGACAAATAGCCATCGCCCTAGAGAAAACTAAAACAAATGTGTCAAAAGTCCTCACGATGGGATCATTTTATTAAATCGAAAATTAATTTAACTCTTGTCTTAATAACGAAGCCAAACCGTCTAAGTGTCCATCACAATCGATAAACTGCCTCACGAATCATTCCGAAAGCAGGTAGTAATATGATTTCGTTGAGTATGTAGTTAAATAACATAACCTTCGAGAGATTAGGAGTTTATTTCAGCATTTATATTTGGTTTCTTAACAACAAAAATCAGATGTCACTAGTCGAAGCCATTGCACCTGATATAAGCGTTTCAAATATTAATCAAAATCCTTAAAATATCGCCTTATTCATCAGAGGCACACGCCATTACTTTAGTTTCGTGATGTTTATCGAAGATTCGTTTGAAAGCAGGAGAACGACGTTGAAGAGCAAAAATACATCGCCAATTGCGGTTTTACCATTTTTCTAAAATCGTGGGAAATCTGAATTTACATACGTTATGTAGTCCTCCATTACAAAGGCATACGACTGGTAACAAATAAGGGTAATATAAAATTTAAAAAAAATATTTAAACGACATCCATATTTATTTTATTACGTGATATCGTGGCTTTGGAAATGGTGAATACTACAATAATTAAGATCGGTTAACTAGGGGTCAAGGGGCTTCTTTTCACTTTTTAGGAAAACCTTTTCAAAATATCTTACCATACTACAATGGGCGTTATATCTGTCCGTCCGTCCGTCTGACATTCAATCACGGCCAAACGGCTGGTACGATGGGCATGAAACTTGGTAGGGTTATAGTAGGGACCCCTAAGAAGGTTTATAATAGGGTTTCATCCTACCTTACCCACACCCCCTTCCAAAGGGGGTGGGGGCGAGAAGGGATACCCTGAAACGGAACTGGTTATGCTAGTAGACTTAGTTACTTTACGAATTTATCATACATAAAGAATACTATAGGGTAAACATCAATGACATATTAGTTAAAAAAAACACTAGCGAATCTGTTATATGAAGCAGCAGATGCTTATGCTTTTAGTAAGGATTGGTAAATTGCTATTGCTACTAACAGAAACAATAAAACATCGTTTTATTTTACACCAATCCTAAAAAAGCTATTAGCCTCTAATTTTACGCTGTGGTAAAATTTGCGACCCAAATTGGTACTGATGCCGTGGTCTTCAAAAATAAAGAACTTTATGCTGAACAATTCTAATAAATATTTCTATCATAAAATACAGAGCAACATTTCCACAACCAAGGTGTTAACACCTTCATAACAGTCACTACGGTAGGGGCTTGGTCAAATCGTGAAGGTAAATGTAAAATTTCACGAAACCAGTCATTTTATTTTCAGCCTCGGAGTAATATAACACCTGTAATTTATGACCGGAGAGAGAGGCGTTAGACAGCTCAGTCACGATAATGGTGGGCGCTGAAGTTGAAAATTACGAGACGCACAAAGGCCTTTTACCTTTTACCTTTTAATTACACGGATGAAATTTCCTGATGCTCGCCCCATAAACAATGATTAAATGTAACTACAGTTTTTCATACTTTAAAATGAAACGAACTCAAAAACAACAAAAACATATACAGACCGGTTACCACATCTGTGTTTCGTTGCCATGGAAAGAAAATAAAGGAGGCAATAAAAAAATAAATAAAAGAGAGAGAATTAGTGCGTAAAGCGAAATGACAGCACACACAAGAGGACGAACAAAATCGCGCCGATCTCTCAACAGAGACCAGCTTAAAGATTTGCACGCATCTCATTTTAGCTCTTTTTCTCATTATCTGATATCGAAATCTTTCTTTTTACCAAAAGTCATTAGGATTCAACAGTCGCTGCCTTTGTTTGTGCTATTACTATTGTCACGTCTTCGGATCTTTTGACCATCAGCAAACTATAGTAGATTCACATCATCCGTGCATCTGACGTCTAGACCAGTCCCTTACGACGCTCGTGATTGGCTGTTGATAAGACAATCACGGGGCTGGAAACTCTCAGTCTCTCTCGAGAGTTCACATCGGCAGGATGAATGTTCCACCTCTCCTGAAAGGTCCTTCAGGATAGGTGGAACATACGTCCTGCCTATGTGAACTCTCTCGAGAGACTGAGAGTTTCCAGGCCCGTGATTGGCTTATCAACCCCCAATCAGGAGCGTCGTAAGGGACTGGCCTAGACGTCAAATGCACGGTTGATGTGAATCTACTACAGTATAATCCGCGAGCAATTACCATTTCATTGCCTGAGAGAAATGCACGAGTTCACCAGCGATGAGCCCTTCACTCTCTAAACAAGAGTGACAGAGCCGAGTGATGAATAGAACGTTCAAAGTGGTGCTTTACCTGCTTCGTTAGTTTATAAAAATTAGCAGACTACAATTACGAAGGCAGCAATTTATTTCCTCATCCAGGAAGTCGTCTAACGCCTATTATTCATGATCAGTGAAGGGGCGCTGGACGCGTTAGACTTGACAACAGAGGGAGCTCAAGTCGAAAACAAATGAAGCGCAGCAAGGCGTGGCTCCCTTCTTAATTAAAACGCTGAAGGTGCGTATGCTTCGCCTCATCAACAATGATTAAATGTAGTGAAAACTAGTGTGTTTTTTTGAGGGACGAAAAATCCCGGAGAAAATAAAGGGAGTTCAGTCACCCGAAGAGAAATTCTGTTGCAATGAAAATAGTAAAAAAACACATAAACATAAAAATGGTAATATTCACACTGGGTGAACAAATGGACTACATATATATTCCGCAGAATTGAAAATACAAATGTCAAATGAGAAAAGTAAAAAGGCCAATATTCACAGTAGATGAACAAATATAAAAGCAAACCACAAACGTTATGCATTTCACTTGGGTAATATTCGCCTTATTCAGAACTACATTCTTCAACCAAGGGCAGTTTAGAAAACATAGATGCTGCGTTTAGCCAAAGAAAGCAAGTTTGTCTCGTCAAGGTCCCGTTATTTTGGCCACCAGTATGATGAGGAGGGAGTGAAGAGTGCTTGGGAGGAACGTGTTAGAAGAAGAAGATCGAGAGGGACAGAGAATGAGATGGCGAGATAAAGTGAAGGAAGATATGGAGAGAAGAGGTTCGGTGGAGGATGATGTCTTTGATAGAAGGCAGTGGAGGAGAAGGCGCATCAGGCAACCGACCACTTAATGTAGGGATGACGGTGGGAAAAAAGATATATATACTATACTCTTTAAGCAATTGCTGTTTCACTCACTAACAGGAATACATGCATTCGTGAGAGACATATTCTTATAAACTCATTTGTCAGTCCTTCCAAGTCTACCAAAAAAATAATAATAATAATTTGTCAGTCCTTCCAAGTCTAGCACCAATCATGTCAGTCCTTCCAAGTCCTACCCAAAAAAAAAAAACATTTCATGTCCAGTCCTTCCAAGTCTACCCAAAAAAAAAAAAATCATTTCGTCCAGTTACCGTCAGTCCTAACTCCCCAAACAAAAAAAAATCATTTGTCCAGTCCTTCCAAAAAAAAGTCTACCAAAAAAAAAAAAAAATCATTTGTCGTCCTTCCAAGTCTACCCAAAAAAAAAAAAAATCATTTGTCAGTCCTTCCAAGTCCTACCCAAAAAAAAAAAATCATTCGTCCAGTCCCCTTCCAAGTCTACCCAAAAAAAAAAAAAAAAAAAAATCATTTTGTCAGTCCTTCCAGTCTATCATTTCAGTCGTCCAGTACCTTCCAATCTACCCAAAAAAAAAAAACAAAAAAATCATTTCGTCCTTCCTTCCAATTCTACCCAAAAAAAAAAAAAATCATTTGTCCAGTTCCTTCCAAGTCCTACCCCAAAAAAAAAAAAAAAAGAAAAAAAAAAAATTCATTTGTACACCTTCCAAGTTCCTAAGAAAAAAAAAAATCAATTTGTCCAGTCCTCCAAATTCTAAAAAAAAAACCCAAAAAAAAAAAAAAAAAAAAAAAAAAAAAAAAAAAAATCCATTTGTCAGTCCCTTCCAAGTCTATCCCCAAAAAAAAAAAAATCATTTTCGTCAGTCCCTTTCCAGTCTAACCCAAAAAAAAAAAAAAAATCAGTTCGTCAGTCCTTCCAAGTACTATCCCAAAAAAAAAAAAAATCATTTCGTTCATTCCCCTTCCAAGTCTACCCAAAAAAAAAAAAAAAAAACAAAAATCATTTCGTCAGTCCTTCCAAGTCTACCCAAAAAAAAAAAAAAAATCATTTGTCAGTCCTTCCAAGTCCTACCCAAAAAAGAAAAAAATAAAAAAAAAAAAAAAAAAAAATCATTTGTTCATCCTTCCAAGTCTACCCAAAAAAAAAAACAAAAAAAAAATCATTTTGTCAGTTCCTTCCAAGTGCTACCCAAAAAAAAAAAAAAAAAAAAAATCATTTGTCAGTCCTTCCAAGTCCAACCCAAAAAAAAAAAAAATCATTTGTCAGTCCTTCAAAAAAAAAAAAAAGTCTACCCAAAAAAAACAAAAAAAAAATTCATTTTGTCAGTCCTTCCAAGTCTATCCAAAAAAAAAAAAAATCATTCGTCAGTCCTTCCAAGTCTACCCCAAAAAAAAAAAAAAAGAAAAAAATCATTGCGTCAGTCCTTCCAAGTCTACCCCAAAAAAAAAAAAAAAAATCATTCGTCCAGTCCCTTCCAAGTCTAGCCCAAAAAAAAAAAAATCCATTCGTCAAAAAAAAAATTCCCTTCCAATTTGTATCCGGTCCATTTGTCCGGTCCTTCCAAGTCTCCCCAAAAAACCCAAAAACCAAAAAAAATAAATCATTTGTCGCAGTCCCTTCCCAAGTCTACCCAAAAAAAAAAAAAACAACTAATAATTTTGTCATATCCTTCCAAGTCTTACCCAAAAAAAAAAAATAATAAAAATAATTTGGTCAGTCCCTTTCCAAGTCTACCAAAAAAAAAATAAAAATAAATAATGTAACTTTGTCATCCTCCTTCCAAGTTTACCCAAAAAAAAAAAAAAAAAACATTCGTCAGTTTCCAAGTCTACCCCAAAAAAAAAAAAAAAGTCATCGTCAGTCCTTCCAAGTCTTCAAAAAAAAAAAAATCATTTGTCGGTCCTTCCAAGTCTACCCAAAAAAACAAAAAAAAAAAAAATCATTTGTTCAGGTCCTTCCAAGGTCTACCAAAAAAACAACAACAAAATCATTTGTGTTTAATCCTTCAAAGTCTACAAAAAAAAAAAAAAAAATAAAAAAAACACTTCAGTCGCAACAAAGTACCGTAAGCATAATTAATGTCATTCTTTCACCGACACATTTCTCAAATCTTAGAGCTACTGGGAAAACAGAAGTCAGCATATAAACTGAACCAAGGCTGTTATTATGTGTGTATTATATTATATAATATATATATATATTATTATAATCTTATATATATATAGATATCTATATTATCTATATATGTATGGTTATGGTGTATATCTAGTAAAAAACAACAAAATATAGAAAGATAGTGCTATATTTCAGAGACAGATGATGAGAGACACAGCTGCCTCTGAAATATAGTACTTTCTTTCTATATTTTGGTGTTTTTATGGGCTCCTTTTATTAGATGGAATTCTGTTGTAACAGAACATTTTTACCAGTCGTATGTATATATATATATATATATATATATATATATATATATATATGTATATATATATATATATATATATATATATATATATATATATATATATATATATATATATAATGCATGTATAGTATCACAACTCTGTAAGTTTTATATTCTTTTACGAGCATAGGATATTCGTCGTTTTCTTTCAATTCACAACAGCAGCGATAACATGGCAAGACAGCCAAGATCTTGGATAAAATCAAGAGAAACACCATACTGAAAACAAGGTCCTCCTGGAGATGGAGAATTCTAAAAGATAAAATCGATATAAAACTCCCGTTCTTTTATTGTCAGATGATCCTCCTGCCAGACAAAAACACACATACCGCGCAAACACCCATCCTCTCTAACGAGGGCAAAACAAACACAAGAAAACCTAACGGGTGGATGGGAACGGACAAAGAAATGTCAACAGGGGTGACGTGACACTCCCCCCCCCCCCCCCAACAACCCCTCTTTGACAACTGTTCCAACCCACAACCAAACACGATACGGCAGCGATCATGACCGAGCGCTGCCACCGAATTGAATGGGATCATTCAATCCCATCAACGACGCTCATCCTAACCCAGCCCCAACCCGGAACATTTTTGGGTCACCGACTGCGCTCTCCTCTTTAACCTGGCCCCGAAAAGCCTCCTCTCACCTGTCAAGGCGCGCGGGATATAACATCTTCCGAGGCGAGGCCACCATTGTCACCTGAGGCCGTCGCGGTTTCACCTTCATCCTGGCTGCTGCCAATAATCTCTTTGTACGAATATTAACACGGGATAAGATAGACGCCGATCGAGAGAGAGAGAGAGAGAGAGAGAGAGAGAGAGAGAGAGAGAGATACTACAACCCTCCTGATCGATAACATGAAAGCGGGAAAGAGCTCTTGCAGCCTTATCAGGAGATTACCTGTTCACCTGTTTGCCGACAGTTAACCGTGATATCATTTCTTGGGGACTATTTGGGTTCCTTCTTTTCATGCTGAATTGAATTGAAATGAATATGGAATTTAGGCCAAAGGCCCAGCACTGGGACCTATTGAGGTCATTCAGGGCTTTAATGGAAATTGAAAGTACAAGGTTTGAAAGGTGTAACAGGAGGAAAACCTCAAAGCAGTTGCACTATGAAGCAATTGTTAAGAGGGTGGAAAGTAAGATGGAAGATACAGAATATGAAAGGAGGTACAGTAAAAGGAACGAAATGGGTTGCAGCAAGAGGCCGAAGGCACGCTCCAAAGAACCTTAAGTAATGCCTACAGTGCATCGCACGAGGTGCACTGACGGCATTACCCCTCTACGGAGCTTTCAATTCATGTTCATTACAGCTTGGTCAAGACTGGTTAACATGAAAAGTAATCTCATTTCCAAGAATAATTTGCCCAGTAACAAAGACTAAAGAATTTAGAATTACATTCTACCTATAGGAATTAGTATCCCATCTACTAATGGGTGGCTACCTCGCCGACTGACAGTCATCCACCTACGGGCCCTTCTGACTGATGTGGAATACGAACTTGTTTTTCAAATGAAACAGCATGGATAAATGGCTACATTATATATATATATATATATATATATATATATATATATATATATATATATACAAATACATCCACGTGAGAAGGTGAATGAAAACCGGGACTTTTGAACAAGTATTTTCGTAGTTTATTGAAAATGTAGAATAAACTACGTAAGTACTTGTTCAAAATCCCAGTTTTCACTCACCCTCTTGCGTGGATCATGTGACATTCCCAAGCACGCGTTCCTTCGTACTGCATTGGATATATATATATATATATATATATATATATATATATATATATATATATATATATATATATATGTGTGTGTGTGTGTGTGTGTGTGTGCGTGCGCGCGCGTGTAAATAAAGGTATAATCTGCTGATTAAAGGCCGTCGAGTCGAAAGATCTTGTAGAAACTCCGTTGTTTATTTTTCCCTCGTGGCTTATACATTTATTTATGGATTTATCACGTTCCAAACTTCCGCGATTCAGTTATACATATATATGTGTGTGTAAGGCAATTTCTGTCTGACTGCATGTTCGTTTTGCAAGCCCAGATTTTGAAAGCTATGGCTACCAAATTTTTATCCAGGAAAGGTTTTAGTCAAAATCTGAAATTTGAGGTCGTATGTAAGGAGGCCCTTAACCCTTCTTTTTTCATAATACCTCTTTTTTTCTTTTCAAATTTCGGAAACTGACCAGGAAACTCTTCGGATTTTTCACAATTCTTTTGACTCTACAGTATCCCAAGTGATTACTTATTCTAAAAGTGATTGCATAATCCGTCCTGTAGGGGTTGTCATCAAGGACGGCATGCCCCTTTTTATCCCGAGCAACGCCGGGTACATCAGCTAGTATAATATATATATATATATATATCTATATATATATATATATATATATATATATATATATATATAGATATATAGATATATATATGATATATAGATATATTATATATACATATATATATAGATATATATATATATATAGAGAGATTATATATATATATATATATATATATATATATATATGTATATATATATATATATATATATATATATATATATATATTGTATATGATATGGGTGTTTGTGGACCCGCATGCGTATATGAAATCCACTAAAGAGACAAAATGCATAAATCCTATAACTCCATTACTCAGCAGACGCAGCAAATACTAATATGTCTTAACAAATACAAACGCATCATCGAGCTTCGAAAAGAGCCCCACAAAGTGTGACAATTATCGAACCTGAAAACTTTGTTGCACATTAAAAATTTACAAACGAATAATTATTAATATTTGATCTAACTACTCTTGTTAACTAAAGCTGCCCCTCTAATGAATTAAAGCTGTAGCGTTCAATGTGACGGGCTGCCTTAATCAATACTAAAATTCATGCCTTAATTAAGTCGAATGCTTCCAGCAGTCACAAAGATTAGCAACTGCTGACAGTTCATGGAAAACCCATTTTAAAAATAAGCTGTTTAATTCTAGGTCCTCTGATGTGTTTGGATTTCGGCGATGGCTTTGATGGCCATTATTATTGCTGGTTTTATTGAATTTACAATTCATTAAATTCCCATTACACATGAATACCCTCACGGATTGAAAGCTGACCTTTGTCTCTGCGGGGACCAGTCTCTCTCTCTCTCTCTCTCTCTCTCTCTCTCTCTCTCTCTCTCTCTCTCTCTCTCTCTCTCTCTCTCTCTCTCTGTCGTTTGAGTGTTTTCGAAATTGGTATTTTTCCAAAAACAGTCATTCAGATAAGGATTTCTGTTCACTTACAGAACGCAGACCACGTAGCTTAACACAGATCTGTACTTGAATCATTGTATCTCCATACTCAGTGTTGTTACATTTTTATTAAATATATATTTTCATTCTTATATTTTATCTTATTCTACTCTGGTCTCTGACGCAGCAAAAACTTCATACTGACCAAATACTAGAACAAAGATAAGGGAACGTAGGTTTGAAAATAAAACCTGTGTCACAACAACGCATACTCACTCCCTCACTACACAACTCCCCCCCACCCCCCCACCCCCCCCCCCCCCCCGGGCCCCCCAACCATACAAAAATCAATCTAGTACGCCAAAGCATTAAATGGATTGCTATAAACTGATGTAATAACATGCCCATTGTCTTCATAGACAGATAACCTTCGTCAGATTCCCAGAGGTCCATTACTTTATTTCCAGTTCACATTCTAATGCTAGAGGATAGCAAGAATACAGAAACCTTAAAGAAAATGTCCGCAAGAAATTCAATACAGTTGTCAAAACGGCGTTGGCAGTTTTAAGATATCCTCAAGGCGTTGTTGCTGTCAAGGCAGCGTGATTTTTCATGGCTGTTTTCCCTTCCTCGCCTCTTTCAACGTATCCTTCTTCCTGAACCTCTTTATCCTCCGTCTATCTTGACATCATCCATCACTTCCAGCGTCTTCCAGGCGGCGTCTTCATTGGCGCGACCCTGAGATCAGACTTAGCTGTGCTTTCACATAACGGCTGGCTGGGCTTTAAGAGCATCGCTTTCCCTCATCCTGCCTTTCCACCTTCCTGCCATTAATCCTCTCTCCCTCCCTTTGTCTCCTGCCCCCCCCCAACCACCCCCGGGACTCCCACGAGGATGAAATCCGCCTTGATGCTCGAGGAGCCGAACTCCGGGTGCCTGAATCATGATGCGACGAAGTCCATAAAAATCTCCGCTGGATCTCAAAGTGAGTTCATTCCCAAGGCAATTTGGGCACCTGTCGAAATCTGGAGGTTTACTCGAAGCAGAGGACACGACGTACCAGAGAAAGAGTTTGTTTGTTTGTTTGAATGGTGTTTTTACGTCGCATGGAACCAGTGGTTATTCAGCAAAGGGACCAACGGCTTTACGTGACTTCCGAACCACGTCTATCACCAAAAATATAAAACTCTAACACCTCAATGGAATGCCCGAGAATCGAATTCGCGGTCACCGAGGTGACAGGTCAACACCATACCGATCACGCCGCTGAGACGCTTGAAAGAGAAAGAGTTGAGACAGACAGACAGACATACGGGGGGCAAGGTGATAGCAGTAAAAGGACAAAACATACAGCCTGAAACACAACGAACTTACCAATGGGAGAAAGCATGAACACACTTGATAATGGAACGCAAAATAAAATTACCTGGACTAACCAAATCATATGCATATTTACACATACGCGCGCAAGTGCGCCCGTGCACACGCATATATATATATATATATATATATATATATATATATATATATGTGCATAGCTGACAGGATCATGCCATATATATATATATATATATATATATATATATATATATATATATATATATATATATATACAGGGTGTCTCAAAAAAATGTACTCACTCTTAGAATTATGAGAAAAACCTTTATTTATGGACATAGAGCGAAATGAAATAGCATCGAATACATGGTCATCAATTTGAACATTCGCAAACATGATTCTTCAAACACATTTGTCTCATGTATTCGATGCTATTTCATTTCGCTCTATGTCCATAAATAAAGGTTTTCTCATAATTCTAAGAGTGAGTACATTTTTTTGAGCACCCTGTATATAGATATAATATATATATATAGATATATATATATATATATTATATATATATATGTGTGTGTGTGTGTGTGTGTGTGTGTGTGTGTGTGTGTGTTAGACACGACCATGATCCTGTTAGCTAAAATTGTATTCGTTCGTTTGATTACTGAAGTTAGATGAAGATTACATGTAATCGGTACTTACTGGATGAGTAACCGAAAAAGCCAAATGTCATCAATACTTTAATCTCCTTGAACTTCCATTGAGCAGCCCGTGTGGCTGGTAACCCCATCCCATAAAATACTATATATATATATATATATATATACTATATATATATATATATATAGATATATATATCATATATATATAGTATATATATATATATATAGATATATAGATAGATAGATAGATAGATAGATAGATAGATAGATAGATAGATAGATAGATACAATAGATAGTATAGATATAAATATTTATATACATAGAAAGATGACGATATAGATATACATATGTATATACTACATATTATATATATATATATATATATATATATATATATATATATATATATATATATATATATTTTACATAAAAATTTACATAAAAATAACACAATATCATCTTTTTAAATCACAAATAGAATGCATTTTTCCAACTCCTTCCCTTCCACGATGGATCCACTATTACTACGAACAATCAATTATTTGCCTAAACATACAGACTAACATGCAGACGGTTGGAAAACAGAATTAAGCAAACAACAAAAAAAAAAATACAAGAAAGAAAAAAGGAAAGAAAACCAAAAGTGAAGTAATCACAAGTGTGTAGCTGTGATCTTGCACCTGGTAACACGGTTTTGAGAACACTTTTAGGCAGGTGCTTTATACCGCCAAAGCTCACATTTTCCAGTTCAAATTGCCACTAATTGGCGGTGAAAACCATGTGCTGGCAGGTGACCCCTGCATGACCTTAATATTGTGTCCTAGAAGCGTCGCCACAGCCTCACATGAAACAGACCTAGTTTACAATGTTTATATAACGCAAGGCGATTTCACATTTAAAAACATGCACGATAGCTGCAGTAAATGCACAGAGCACATTTCTTTCTTTTCCGAAAGGAGTATTCAAATTAACAACAAATGAATCAAATAGATAACGTACAATCATCGAAATCTTTCGCACGAACAATATTGCACAGAATTTGTGATAAAAAGGGACAAAACTAGGTTTGACCAACCTCTAACAAAAAAGCCTGGCTTCAAATCAAGCACTTACGCAACAAGAGGACTATTAATTAACAATATCATCCCGATCTTTATTACCTCAATAGCTATATATTACAAATAAAACAGTTCTTTTGTCATCATTCATATAAAAAAAACCATAACAAATAACTTAATCCAACGAACACATATCTGGATACGAGAGTATTCATTATTGTTTTTTCCGGAGCCTTTCAATTAAGGCAAAGATTTTATTGTTTTTGTAAGCATTTACATACATGTACGAATGTAAATATGTATGTTTAGATGTATGGAGGTGTTGTGTGTGTCTGCTACGAAGTAAAAATTTCATTTAAAGAATGGAATATGACCGTAGCTTTTCTTTAGATTTTTCTTTAAGAGAAAATCATGGTTCCATAATACATTAAACAGGATTCTGATACATTCATCAATTAAGACCTCTATCAATATGCCCGACATCAAACGAGAAACAAAGGACTTTAAATGAAAAAAATATATTATACATAATTTCCACCTTCTACAATTATCTTTTGATTCAGGTGAAGAAGAGAGAGAGAGAGAGAGAGAGAGAGAGAGAGAGAGAGAGAGAGAGAGAGAGAGAGAGAGAGGAGAGAGAGAGAAGAGAGAGGGGAGAAATGCTCAACACATAGGTAACAACAATATTTTGGAATGAATAAACAAGAAAGTGACAAAATCATTTGGGAGAGAGAGAGAGAGAGAGAGAGAAATGCTCAACACATAGGTAACACAATATTTTGGGATGAATAAACAAGAAAGTGACAAATCATTTGGGAGAGAGAGAGAGAGAGAGAGAGAGAGAGAGAGAGAGAGAGAGAGATGCTCAACACATAGGTAACAAATGATTCTAAGATGAGTATATTCGAAACGAGAGAGAGAGAGAGAGAGAGAGAGAGAGAGAGAGAGATTCTTAACACATAGGTAACAAATGATTCCAAGATGAGTATATTCGAAACGAGAGAGAGAGAGAGAGAGAGAGAGAGAGAGAGAGAGAGAGAGAGAGAGAGAGAGAGAAATGTTACGAAAGAAAACACAAAGGCACTTCTCGCATTGGTCTCGAGTGTCCTAGAACTCTCTTTCCTCGCCTGTGCATTTCTCAGGTACTTCATAATCCTTCCTGAATGGCTGCTGGAAGTTTGCTAAGAATAACGAAGCCTCGTTCAAGAGGAGTCTCACAACAGAGGAAAGTGAAGTGGTTTGAAAATTTTTATATTCTGACGATTAGTTTCTCTTTCTATAACAAAATAGCATTTATGGTTTCTATAATCATACTCCTACAGCATTTTTTCTTATAAAAATGTTCAAAAGAAGTTAATTATTACCCACAGCTAAACGTAGCGCTGAATGTATTTAAGTTTTCATAGTGCTTACTCGTGGAATAAACGTAAAGTCTTCTATCCCACTATGAATATATGTGTCACTGTATGTGTATGTGTGCATGTATGTATGTATGTAAATAAGTATGTGTATATAATATATAATCATA
Organism: Macrobrachium nipponense; assembly: GCF_015104395.2. Classification (NCBI taxonomy): domain Eukaryota; kingdom Metazoa; phylum Arthropoda; class Malacostraca; order Decapoda; family Palaemonidae; genus Macrobrachium; species Macrobrachium nipponense. The sequence continues at coordinate 16,020,073 of NC_061090.1, read as the reverse complement.
CGTATACTGCGCATATTTGCGTATACACATAAATGCAAATATATAAATGCAAACATAAATATAAATATAAATAAACATATATATATATATAAATATATATATATATACATTATATATATATAATATAGTACTGGTATTATATACCATCTATATCTATATATTCTATATATTATGTATATAGACGTCTATGATATATATATATATATTTCTATATATAGTATATTATCTATTTCTATATATATAATATATTATGTATATATATATGTCTATATATATATATATTATCAATGTATTATATATTATATATATTATATATATATATATAATTGTAATATATATATAATGACGAGAGAGAGAGAGAGTGAGTTAGTTAATAAACTCAGCGCATGGCGAAAATTACAGGGCTGCAGTTAAACCATGACCAAACTCAAAAAGTATGAAGCCATAAGCAAACCCCCAAAGTATTGCTGCTTCTTCCTTACTACAGTGTCCTTCCAAACTGCGACTCCACTTTCGAGAGAGGCATTTGCGGAACCTTTTCTTCTTCAGCTGCAACGAAAATCTGATCACTGAGAAATTCTCCAAGATTAACGAAGACTTTGTATAACTTGAGAAAAACTGTTATTCTTTTACTCTGTCATGATTTTAATACTCTTGCCTTATTTGGCTTTCAGCAGCTGACTCACATTAGACAAAAGATTGGGATGTTTCAAAGTTATTAATGCTGTTCTGGGTATTAATCTCTGGCACCATCGTCCAATGAGCTCACTGTGTAACTGCTTAAGATTTTCGCTTACTCGGGAAGTAAGCCTACAAATACTAGTTATTTTTGTTGCTGTTGTGCTTGTTCTTGTTGGGGGTAGGAATGCCATGGAAAAGCCTAAAAAGGTCTGAAAAGGTCATTTTAAGAGAGGATATTCATTATTTACTAGAATGAAAATATAAAAAATAAATGATGCGCATGTTAAACAGTACAGAACAAATATTTCTAATAAAATATGGCACATTTACTTCAAATTTCGTTGGTGAAACAACGCCCTATTTGACCGTAAATTTTAGCACGCGCCCGAGTAAGCTGTAGGTTAGACCACACCTTGTTCATAATTCTGATCATCCCTGGCATTTAGAACTTCCTAGAATATACCCTCCATCACCTAATACTATGTTTCCAGTGAAATATAATACTTTAATTTTCTCTTTGAAGTTTAATTTAACTTTCTAAAAGTTTTATGCCTGCAGTGGCCCTGCAAATGAATCAGAAGAATTACTGAAGTTTTAACTTTATGACAATTCGTTTTTTATGACCTGATATAAATGCATCCTCACAGTTTATTAGTTTTATGTTTTATTTATTTCACTTTGTTATGTATCTTATTCCTTTCCTATAATTGTTGATCATCACTTCTAAAGTTATTTTTCTGTACTAACCTGTTTATTCAACTAGATTTACATCTTAGGTAGATTTTATATATATATATATATATATATATATATAGATATATATATATATATATATATATATCTGTATATATATATAAGTATATATATATATATATATATATATAATATATTTATGTATATATATAATATATAAATAGTTACTGAAAGATTAAAAATAATCTCTCACCTCATGCTATACATATAACGTTTGGTCCTCATTACCGTCCAAGAGAGCATGTCCAATCCAAAGCACCTGACTGTCCAAACCTAACACCTACTACGTACTCTCTCTCCCCGCAGGCACTGCACCTTCAAGACCATGGTCCCTGACAAACTCTGCAACAGCAAGTCGAGCTTCCAGCAGATCATCGACCCTGCCGACGCCACAAGAGCCCCTGTGGCAGCTGCCCGACTACAACCAGTTCCACAACCACGACCACAACCACTACAACAACCACGACCACACCACCTGCCCCTACTACTTCGGCTGCCACAGGTGCTGGAAGCTCCCCCTCTACCAGCAGCAGCAGCAGCAGCCCTCCTGCCAGAGATGCCACCGGCGTCCCGACGACGGCGTCCAAAAGTCCTTCCAGCGTCGAAGACATCGAGAGGATTACTCAGGTGATCAAAGGGCAGCTGCTCAACAGACGCCCCATCATCAATAATAAACCCGGCCTCGATTCTGCCTCGACGGCTTAACGCCTTTGGGAGAGGTCATACAAATCCCACACGAGGTGAAAGAAGGGCACCGCCAGGTCAGCCAGATGCTTTGCTTTGGACGAAGAGGAAAATGTGGAAGATGCCGCGACACCGATGCTGGTCGCAATTTTTAGATAAAATCAAGAAGAGAGAAAAGGAATCATTCAAAGACGAAGACAAACTGCAACAACTACAGAACCGAAGAAATGAGTTACGCTTGGTTTTAAGAGACCCCACTAACATAAAACTGAGTACGTTTAGTGAACGTTAAGACCAATAATGACACAAGTGCAAAAATTAAAATAACTATATCAACACAGGAATAAACGTCTTCATAACAGACATACCACTTTTCAAATTTTGTGATTAGAAATGTCATTGCATAAGAAGTTTTCCCTACAGGGAAGAAAAAGAAACGAGAAAATGAGAATTGCACACAAGTTAAATAATACCAATTTTATAGTCATCTACAAAACAAGACTTCGGGAACCACTAACGTTTTGCTTTGCTTTACTAACATTTCTAGATGTTTATTTATTTTGTTGTTTCATTGTTTGTTAAGTTTATATTATTAATATTTATTTCATTGTTAAAACTTATTTATTGTCTATACTGTGAATCGTTTATTTAAGCTTGGCTAATAAATATTTATAGAAAATCAGTCTTTTGAAATAAAAATCCCAGAAAATAAACTTGCTAAAACACAAAACCGACAGTATCGAACCACCATATATAACAAAAAATAAAAAAATATAAAGAGAGAGAACACAAAAATGGTAAGGTTTCATATATGATTACCGATCTGGCCTTATAGAATATCACTAAATGCTCGAGAGAACATGAATCAAGCGCAGAATCCGAGATTTTTGTAAATAAGACAAAAGTCTGGGTGAAGTATCCAGATTTTATCTAGTCTGGTTTGGGAATCATTTGTAGTATGAGAAATGTAAACAAACCAACCATGTCATGGGGAAGTCAACTCCCACTGGAATAGTGACCTCAAGTACGAGTAATTCAAAGAGTGATATTAACTCGAATCAGATTTCTCTAAAAGGAGGTATCTGACCTTACAAAGGGTTTGTTTGACTGCCACACATACACACACACACGCGCACACACAACACACACATTGGTCTAATAAGATCTGAACATTTAGAGTAACGAAAACATGTCAGAAGTGGGGAAAATAATGTAAAATTCAATAACAAAAGATGATATACTTTCATTCAACACCTTCTAGACCAATTTGTTAAAAACTTCACGAAATTTTTTTTTTTTTATCTGTATCATAGAAGTTGAACTGTCTTTCCTTGCTCCTAATTTGTCTACTGCTGCTGGCTTTTATTCGTTTAGCCTCAAAACAAAACCAAATTTTAAATAAGTTTATATACTCGATAGTTGTGCATGAATTTAGAGACAGGTGAGGATAATTGGTGGTAACTTTTTAGGTGCTGACAGCGAAGACGATCATAGGACATGGTGTTCAAATTGCAGCCAATCAGAAAATATTTAGAAAGCAGTCTCTGCAACGACCTGATTTTATGTCCCTTTTATCAAGTCCTATGCTTCTAAATTATTATTAAAGAGAAGATAAGATAAAGTGCCTAACAATTATACGATCAAAGACAGCCTAAGTAAACTTGGAAGCAGCGACGATTCTCCAGCCTTGACTCGTCTAAACATTTCCCAACGGATATGAAGACTGCCATTTGAAGGCCTTGTAATAACGCGCTAGATTTGGCGTCCACAGCTAAAAAAAGCATTTTGAAATGACACGTTATTAGCTAGTCTATTGGAAGATCTACCAAGGCGAAAAAGTCATTAAGAAGTCCATTAAGGCCTGACAAGGAATCCTCTATGGGAGCTTACATGCTTAACTCCTCTCAAGTGACTCGTGCTCTTTTAAGTCTTCGCGGCCTACTCAACCGCCCGGTAACGGAAACCCAACATAGTCTATGGTCTTCTTTTTTTTTAATGGAGGGGACGGGGGAAGGGGGGGGGGGTGGTTGGCGGCAGAACTCCAAACCTTAATACACATTTCCAAAACAACGCCATTACAATTTTTCTCTATTTTGAGCAATCTTTATTACGAGTTTCAACATCAACCCCATATGGAATTTAAACGAATTTCTAAATAACTCGCATAAAATTCATTATTTTAAACATTTTACTAAATATATGTGGCTTTAAATTGTGAAATTATCTTCACAAACTCTTCTCCCAGAAAGTGGTTTACCTATGGCGTTGTCTAAAGGAAATTCCCCCCTATCTGGGGGGAAAGGGGAAGAACATATTGCAATGAAAGTTTAATATTCTAAAGGAAATTCCCTACTGGGGAGGGGAAGAACATATTGCAATGAAAGTTTAGTATTCTTGGTGATGGAGGGACATCAGGAGTACACTATGACGTACATATGCATACGTACATATATACATAAGTATATCATATTAACTGTCAGCTGATTACCATACATGCATGATATAAGTGAAATAAACATCTTCAACATTTACGGAAACAGTCAGGTAAAAGTTAAGTATATAGTTTAACCAGACCACTGAGCTGATTAACAGCTCTCCTAGGCTGGCCCGTAGAAGGATTAGATATTATTCCGCGGCTGGGAACGATTGGTTACTTAGCAACGGGACCTACAGCTAATCGTGGGTTCCGAACCACATTATATCGAGAAATGAATTTCTAATCACCAGAGACAAATTCCTCTCATTCCATCTAGGCGGAGCTGAGAACGAACTCTCGCTACCAAAACAGTAGGGGAGCACGCAACCCACTCGTCCAACGATTGGTAAATAGAGAGCTTTCGAGCAAGGCTTTAATAGATGAAAATGAACAAATGGAAAGAACGCAACGCTGCTTAGTTGTTTTCTGTTTTTAGCCATTGAGGGTATTGGCTACAGTATTCTTCCTTCTCCAACACAGCATATCATACAATGCTGTTAAATTATTTAAAGGAAGAGAGAGTACACACACACACACTATATATATATATATATATATATATATATATATATATATATATATAGTATATATATATATATAAAGGTATAAGCCACCAAGGAAAAATAAACAACTGAGTTTCCACAAGATCTTTCGACGTTCAACGTCCTTTACTTAGCAGATAAACTGACTTACATGAGGAATTGACAGTACAGGAAAGTTCGTATAACTGACAGATAGGGATTATAAGGAGATTAGTACCTAGAATCCGGCACACCTGGAGAAAGAGTAACCTTTCCAAACAAGTATAAACATGGGTACAATTTAAACAAAAAGATTAAGTCAATCTGCTCAGACACAAGGGCAAGACAATTAAAGGATAATATAGGGTGACAGCTATTCAGAACTTTGGTAAACAAAAACTTATTCACAGTACATATTCACAATACATATTAAACATACATATACAACAAAGATATCAGTTGCCTTAGAGATATCTTCGTTGTATATGTATGTTTATTATATGTGTGTATATATGTGTGTGTGAGTGTGTGTGTACATGTATACGTAAGTGTATACATGCATGTAGACAGACAAGATAGACAGACAAGATAGATAGATAGATAGATATAGATAGATATACATATATTTGTGTATGCATGTATATACACACACATATATATATATATATGTAAATATACATACAAATGTACGACTATATAGTATTCCATTGTGATTATTTTATTGTCTCATTTAATACATATACATATATATTTATATTCAATATATATATATATATATATATATATACATATATATATACACACATTTAATGGGACATTAAAATGTTAACCGGGAATTCTAACATCGTAGGTGTCCTTCCACTACTGAACTCTGGTATTAGTGGAAGAGAGTGGGTGAGCAAGTGTTCATTTTGTTTTCATTGACCTTAACATACATTTCAACTGTTACTTAACTGTCGATGGCCACATTTGATAACACGTTTGATTTCATTCCATCAGAGAGTGTAAGCAAAATTGGGTAGGGACAACACTTGAATGGGTGTCCACCAACAAAAGCTAGACCACCTGGGCATCAGCTCCTGGAGCATCTATGTGGCTAGGCGTTGGTCTGACAACCTCACGGCCGGGTATATGTGGCGAGATCAGAGTTGATTTAAAAGAGTTATATAACATGAAGTTAAGAAAGACTGTAAATCTGTCGGTTCTGGAGCATCTACCTTTCGGTGAGAGAGAGAGAGAGGAGAGAGAGAGAGAGAGAGAGAGAGAGAGAGAGAGAGAGAGAGAGATAATTGGGTTTCCAAAACCTGGTTCTTATTGGTGTCCTCGAGAGAGCAATCCGGGAAAAAAGCAAACTGATGTATCATGAAGTTAGAAAAATATAAAAATAAACGGTTATTTTTCGTTTGTGCCGGAATAAACTTTCCTTGTTGGAAAGTCATTTCTCGCTCAATTGCAGGCTGGATTACATTGATAATTAATAAACGATAAATGCTATATAAAGTTCCGTATTATTTCCGAAACGATCATCTCTGGGAATTATTGGTTACGTACTACTTGTAAGTGTGCAAGCGTGCATATGCCATTATAAATTTATACATAATTACATTAAAACAATATATACAATATATGCAAATATATATATATATATATAATCTATATATATATATATATATATATATATATATATATATATATACACACATATGCATAAGCATACATATTCTGTATATATTATCTGACTCGAAAACAACCGAAAGGCACTTGCATCTACATTAAAACTCCATGTCAAATTAAAATAAACGACAAAGTTTACAAAAAAATAAAATAAATAAAGACAGAAAACTGAACAAAGCCCCTGACTTGGATGCAGTTATGAGGTAAAATGAGGCAACTAATATTAGGTAAAATCGTTCTCTCCCAATATATAATGAGGGGTTTTTAGAATCTAGAGAGGGAAAAAAAGTTGGTTATTGTAAAGGAATTAAATATAAATCAATCAAAAGTTGGTTATTGTACAAGAATTAAATATAAATCAATAACTCATTCAAACACTAACGATACAATAATAGATGTAGTTCCCCAACCTCAGTGTGAGCTATTATAACAAGAGACCATTAACACCGAAAGGTCAGAATATTTACAAAGTATTAACAAGGATATTACGAATATATTAATAGTTATTGGAAGCAATGAAGCATTGGTATAAGTTACATTTTTAAAATTATTTCCACATCTTTACGTACCAGAGAGCAATTGCAATTTCCAAAAGACCGCGAGGCATAAATTCTACAACATTATATTCGCAAACTAATATAGTTTTGAAAAAAAAAAAAGTCGTTCAACAAACATATATGGGTCAAAAAAAAACACTCACTCACTCAACAAACAAATATGAGTAAATAAACAAGCCTGAGAACAAATTACGCGCCCTCTGTTATCTTAACAGATTACCAAAGACGAAAAGAGGGAATTCATTTACATCCAAATTGAGTTCCCTTCGTTTCCACGAAGTTTACTAAATAGATTTCCTCCGGAATTCCTTTTGAAGGACTTCATACCCAGAGCCAGAAATATGCCAACCCTAAAAGGGTGCTTCACGATTCTTCGTTCATTTGAAGAACTCGGTAATAAACGAAATTCACATCAAAGAGGAAATGAGAGCCACTTGCAATAGCGCAAATTGCACAAGTACTGAAGTGGGAGATTAAACCAGCCCTTCTCCATCTAGAAGGTTTTTTGCACGAAACTATAAAAATAATTCAAAACTTGAGATGAAACGAGAACATCTTTAGGAGTCCTTTATTAATCTAAATTGAAAGCACTAAGAATTTCAACATAATATTGCAGCTAGTGCAGATATTGAACATAGCTACTACAGAGACAATAATAATCGGGGCTACGTTGTCTCGTTATCTACGCGTCACCTCCGAGGTGCTATAGTAGATTCACATCAACCGTGCATCTGATGTCTAGGCCAGACCCTTACGACGTTCCTGATTGGCTGCTGATAAGCCAATCACAGAGTTCACATAGGCAGGATGTATGTTCCACCTCTCCTGAGGGGTACTTTTGAAAGACGTATCACTCAAGAGAAGTGGCACATACATCCTGACTATATGAACTCTCGAGAGACTGAGAGTTTCCAGGCCTGTGATTGGCTTATCAACAGCCAATCAGGAGCGTCGTAAGGGACTGGCATAGACATCAGATGCACGGTTGATGTGAATCTGCTATAGTACTAAAACATGGTGGAAGCTCAGTGGGACTCCTTGCTTAGTCATAGCCTCTCGGGGCTTAAAGTATTATATACACTTATGTGTTCCTCGTGGGGGGAGTAGCTTACGTGCTCGCCTACCAATATAGTAGTCCGAAGTTCGATTTTATGCTCTGCCAACACTTCTAGTGATTAAAAATTAATTTCTTGACATAATGTGATTCGGATCCCACAATAAGCTGTAGGTCCCGTTGCTAAGTAACCAATTGGTTCCTAGCCACGTAAAAAATATCTAATCCTTCGGGACAGCCCTGGGAGAGTTGTTAATCAGCTCAGTGTGGTCTGGTTAAACTAAGATATACTTAACTTTATATACACTCATTTCTATACCGTGTGGTCGACAAATTATATTAATAAACGATATCTCTGATTCCCGAGAGGATAGCACTAACACGGCGTCGCACTGAGCTTCCGCCACGTTTAGTAGCACTCAATTAGCACAACTGAAATCCATATAGATCACAAAGAAAATGTGCTGAAAAGTACTTTAGTACGCGAAGTAATATTACCACGCGGCTACTGGCGTGCAAATCTACATCCAAAGATATCATTAATAAAACACATCACACGTTATGGATCTACCAGGTACAGACTTTTTATCCAACGAATCACATTAAATCTACATCCAGATTCGGTTTCCTGTGTTACTTAGTTAATCTTGTCAAAGATTAACGGAGAAAATATCATTATACATTTAGTATAATTAACCTTTATTCCTTACCTACCATATATGACTTTAGACATTTCGGAACTGATTCAAAACTTCACCTACATTTGAAAAGTGCTAACACTGAGAAATGGAATTGCTCTATCAAATCTAGTGCATAACCAAAACGAGTCAGATTTTACGAAATCTACGTGTGAAAAACGCTTAATATTTATCCTATTACTCTTGCACGATTTATTTTTATTTTACAGCAAACTTCACATGGTTTCTCGACCCAATAATACCCGAAGAATGGCATTTACCATCTCACCTCTTCGTTTTACATTTACGTTTTACATCTACGAGCATACGCCGTTTTCTTTTTATCCTTTTTGTTCAAATAGAATCACCTGATTAAATCTACGTTGTAAAACCCCAATATGGAACAAAGAACGAGCTGTTTCCTGTTATCAATAACTCAAAAAACTTTTTTCTATTTTAGTTGCGTCACTCTTCCAGCAATACATACATAAAATCATATCCTTTTTCTTAAAGGTTACTCCGAAGTACAAGATATATATCAGAGTAGTGGAGGCAAGAATGAAATAAATCTACGAGTAAATGAAAATAGGAAATATATGCATATATGAAAAACATGAAAGTTAGAAATACAAAATTCCTATACCTTTGAACCTCTCTAAGGACACACAGCAGCACCACTACCCGCGGCTTAGCCTCCCTCTCTTGCTTTATATGTAATGCATCGAACACTGTACTGTTTCTAACTCTAGAGATCTTACAATTTCATCAATTATTGGGCCGCTTCCCTTGGTCTGAACCACCGAGCATTTTATATATATATATATATATATATATATAATATATATATATATATATATATATATATATATATATATGTGTGTGTGTGCGTGTGTGTGTGTGTGTGTGTGTGTGTTTGTATGTATGTATTATTCGTCTATAACTTTTGCCAACCAGCTTTCAGAGTTCATAAGCAGTTCCACTGAATAGCTCGCTCGCTCTCTCTCTCTCTCTCTCTCTCTCTCTCTCTCTCTCTCTCTCTCTCTCTCTTTCCACAGCGTCTTGAGCTTTACAACAACGATCTTCCCGAGCCTGAACCAATAAAGTCAGATATGAATTTAGGTGCCTGAATGGCGCTTCACGACGATTAATGGACCTGTTCGTCTCTGAAACTGCCACCTAAGTATACTATTCTCTTAATAGATTCCTTTCATATTACCACCAGTAGGCGCACTTTGCCGA
>NC_061090.1:15984757-16004757 GCF_015104395.2 Macrobrachium nipponense | reverse complement strand
TAACAGGAGGAAAACCTCAAAGCAGTTGCACTATGAAACAATTGTTAGGAGATGGTAGACAATAAGATGGAAGAAAGAGAATATGAACGGAGGTACAGTAAAAGGAATGAAAGTAGTTGCAGCTAGGAGCCGAAGAGACGCTGAAAAGAACCTTAAGTAATGCCTATACTGCACCGAATGAGGTGCACTGATGGCACTACCCCACCTACAGGGGTATAAGTCCTCATGCATGTTTAAATATAGTTCCGCCTCCTCTTCTATCATCTTTTCCCTTCGTTTTCGATGTTCGGGCTTTCTATTCTATTCTGGGGGAAGCTTGTTATTCAAGTTACCGAAGTTCGGCTTCTTCAAGAAACGGTAATCATAATGAGATTGGGAATACTCTTGACCTTTGGAAATTCGATTTTGAGGGGAATCTGGCTCATTCCCTATAAAATGAAATTGCCCCATCATTTGCAACAGATCTCAATTAACAAAAAAATCGTCTTCTTGATACTCTTAACAGTTCGGGACCCTGTAACTTGTACACGCAAGGTCACTATACTCTTCATCTGTCCATCCGCCTGTGGTGTTTGCGCATGGTAACACTGCATCCAGGCCTTTAAATATTATCCTTAACACTGCATCCAGGCCTTTAAATATTATCCTATTTCGAATATTAACGGTGTAATTAGCATACAGTAAATTATTAAAACTCTTTTCGGCTGCAAAGGTACACCCAGATATCCTTTTATTAACCTAAAACTTACACACTGCGTAGGTATTTAAAGTTTGGGATATAGTGTTACCATGCGCGACCACCACAGGCGGATGGACAGATAGATAACCCGTTTACCTGGATCTCAATACCGCTGGTGGTACCGTTTATGCCTATTCGAACATGAAGACGGTATTAACAACTTAAAAAGTTGATCTTTTATCCCCGAGTCACTATTAATCGTTTATAATTGAACTGATATTGTAATTTAGGCCAAATGCAAAGCACTGGGACCTATGAGGTCATTCAGCGCTGAAATGGAAACTAACAGTAAAAGGGTTGTTATGTGTAACAGAAGGAAAGCCTCGCAGTTTTTAGGCGTGGGTGGAAAGGAAGATGGAAGAGAATATGAAAGGAGGCACAGTAAAAGGAACGAAAGGTGTTGCAGCTAGGGGCCGAAGGCACGCTACAAAGAACCTTAAGTAAGGCATACAGTGCACCGCATGAGGTGCACTGACAGCACTAACCCCCCCGCCCCCCGCGGCGTTTAATCGTTTAGATATCCTGCTTCAATTCTAACCCTTTCTCCTATAATTTCCTTTCATCATTTAGGACAAAGAGTTTTGGGGAGTAATATACAAGTCGAGAAATGTGACCAAATGCTCAAGTTCAACAACTCATTAACACTGAAACTGATCCTTCCTGAATTCTGTACGAACGCTCGAAACTACTATAGGTAGTAATTCCTGGAATGAGCAGTTATTTAATCCCGACTGGTCTCAACAGATGTACAGTGAAACAGAAGTAAAATTTTCTATATCAATCATTTTTTCTTAGTCGTGTCATCAAAGACGCCAGTTTAGTGGCTCATAAAATCTTGATCAGTCTAATGATATACAAACTGTTAACTGACAGTCCAATGAATTAGAATCGAATCTAGAATTTAGGCCGAAGGCCAATCGCTGGGACCTATGGGGTCATACAGCGCTGAAGGAGGAACTGACAGTAAGGTTTGAAAGGTGTAACTGGAGGAAAACCTCGCTGTTGCACTATGAAACAATTGTCAGACAAGGTGGTAAATCAGATGGAAGAAAGAACCTTAAGTAATGCCTACAGTGCCATGTAAGGTGCACTGACGGCACTATATCCCCTCTCCCCACCCCCGCCCGCCCATTCATACTGAAATCGACATCTTGTTATTTAAACGGTATTCGGAAGATCAGTGTCATTCCATTTGTTTGTGCAGATTCTGCTTTGCAAATCCAGATTAAGAAAACACCTCCCCCGTTTAAACAGACAACACACGATCATTCACAAATGACCATCCAAACCACCAAGATTAACAACAATACTCAAAATACATTATTCATCGAATGAATCATCGCTTTCAACCAAAAACGACTCTCACCAGTTTCCACGAAACCGGAATTTCGTTGTCAAGAGTTTCCTGAAATACGGTGATGCAGATGACCTCTTGATATTCTCCGGGATTACAAGTTATTTGATCAAGAAAAAAAAAAAAAAAAAAAAAAGCTGTGACATTTTACAAATTCTGTTATTATTCACTCGACATCCAATCCATTATCTTGTACCGTGCGGGCTATTTTGTGTATTACTTTTTTTTCAGTGTAATTATACTTAAAAATATTCAGGTTATTTTAATATCACTTCAATCACCATTTCGTTAAAATAAAGCTAATAGATCTTTAGATGATTTTTATTTCTGCTGATGGAAATTAATTTCTCGATATGGTTCGTATCTCACAATAAGCTGTAGGTCCCATTGCTAAGTAACCAATCGGTTCCTAGCCACGTCAAAATATCTAATCCTTCGGGCCAGCCCTAGGAGAGCTGTTCATCAGCTCGGTGGTCTGGTAAAACTAAGATTTACTTAACTTTATTTTTATACGCTACATCAACAATTCCTCGATGTTTACTGTAAATTAAAAAAATGGAAAATGAACAGTTTCTCATAGACTTCTCTCTGGTCATTCTATATTGTATATGCCTGCAATACGTATGCACGTGTGAGTACATGTAAAAATGTATAAACGATATATATTGTGTTAATTAAAATTTTTTCAAAAAGTATACTTTTCTTTGATTTAGAACACCACCGCAATCATCTCATTACCGAAATGCTCACCGATACTTTTTTCGGAGGGTAAATGCAGCGGATGAACACCCAAAACAGCGAAACCATTTACGAAAGGGTTAAGTGTTATAAATGTGACAGTAATGAGACGCCCCGAAGTAATTCGCTTTCCCTGAGGGTTGTAATTATCAGACAGATCTAAATATGGCGCTATTATCCCTCCGGTTTATGAGCAGTGACCCGTGAGTGCGTTTGCTCCTCTTCCCGCCACACCGCCCCCCCCCCCTCCCCATTCACTCCTGCTATTATTATTATTATTATTATTATTATTAATTATTATTATGGGATTTCTTGGCGTTCACTTCGCGAAGTGTCGACATTTTTATCTCTCTCTCCTCCTAATATATATATATATATATATATATATATATATATATATATATATATATATCTCTCTCTCTCTCTCTCTCTCTCTCTCTCTCTCTCTCTCTCTCTCTATATATATATATATATATATATATATATATATAGATATATCTATATATCTGTGTGTGTGTGTGTGTGTGTGTGTGTGTGTGTGTGTGTGTGTGTGTGTATTACTTGCTCTAATGAGGTATAACCGCCGAAGGCGTCGTCTTTCTTTCATAACTTTTCCGCGAATGGATTTAGGAAGGGAAATGTAATGATATTAAGATTTCTTATAAAATATTCATGCGTACCAGATTGGCATCATTGATAACCATGGTTGTTTGGTACCGATTTTTAAAATCAATCAGTCAAAGTTGATGATGAATTTGCTTGCCTCATGCAACTGCTTCTGCCTACGTCTTGTCGTCCATAATTTACTAGTAGTAATAATTTTGTTGATTAGAAGAGAACGTAGGTATGAATAAAGAAAACGTAAGAATGAAACAAAAAACCGAATGCATGAATAAAGAAAACGTATGAATGAAGAAAATGTATCAATGCATAAAGAAAACGAATGCATGAATAAAGAAAACGTATGAATGAAGAAAACGTATCAATGCATCAAGAAAACGAATGTATGAATAAAGGAAACGTATGACTGCATCAAGAAAACGTATGTATGAATAAAGAAACCTAATAAATGAATAAAGATATATAACTTCTTACGATCCTTGGCTCACAGACTTCATAAGGAACCCTTAAAATTACAACTATCAGTTTAATTCAAACTTCTCGGTGGCCATCACTCCTTAATAGTCCTTCACTTTTCTCACTATGTGTGCTGTTCTAGGAGCACACTCTTCTGCATGATGTCCTGGAGCTAGTTAAGCATCTAGATTTTTCCAGGTGCCTTCTCAGGGATCTTGGGATCGTGCCTAGTGTTCCTATTATTATCATTATTAATTACTTCAGTAGATGAAAATTATTCACACGGAACAAGCACACCAAAGGGGCAGCTGACTTGAAACTAGAGCTTTCAAACCTCCCACCCCAGACCCCACACTGCAGTAGTAACTGATCATGATACAGAGCCAGTGACTTTTCATCACCCTGGGGAGGACGAGAACCCGCGACATCTGAATGGCACACCACGACACTAACTACTACATACCACGCACCAGCAAAGACAAACAGTTATTGAAAACTCAACAAACCTGTGCAGTTAAGCAGTCTGTCGAGTATGTCTGAAAGCCTTTAACCTAATTCTTTTTTAGAGGCTGTCATGAAAAGCCAACATGTCTGGAAGATGCCAGCTGAGAGAAAGAGAACTAAGATGGATCCAAAATGACACAATATAAATGATTTGAAATATTTTTCTTCCCCATGAAACAATTATAGTTGTGTAAAAACCCTCTACCTGCAAGCTGGTTTAGGGGAAGCTGCAAAGCAAAGTGTATTTCAAAGAAATAAAAGATTGTAAATATTTTGCTCTGGAGCAGCGTCTCAACTTCACTGCATATAACTATAACAGGAAAAGCAGCCAGTAAGATTTTGCATGATTCTGCGGCCATAAAATCAAACGAGTAAAAAATGCGCAAAAGTTTCTTCTGCCCAATCGAGTTTTCTGTTCAACGTAGAATGCAGTATAAAACCATCTGCTAATGTCGACCGTTAGCGCATCAGGTGCTTCCCAGGTGCGGTAGAGTGAGTGTGCGTTTCACTGCCAGATGCATGATCCATGGCTAACTTTAACCTTAAATAAAATGAAAACTAGTGAAGCTACAGGGTTGCAATTTGGTATGCTTGACGATCGGGGGTTGGATGATCAACATACCAATTTGTAGCCCTCTAGCCTCTGTCGTCTTTTAGATCTGAAGGCGGACAGAAAAATGGGAGAACAGACGTACGAAGTCGGCACAATAGTTTTCTTTTACAGAAAACTAAAACTAGGATGGAGAAAAGGAAACTATTTCAAGCCTAAAATTGTTGCCGGAATTTTAAAGCACAAGAGGTTCATCCAAGGCTCAGCAGGGACCGTTACGCTGTTTTCTCTTAAGAAGGATCTTCTGATAGGCAAGTATACACACACACACACACACACAACACACACACACATACACACACACAAACACACACCACACCACACACAACACCCACACACACACACATCACACACACACACATATATAATAAAATTATATATATATATATATATATTATATATATAATTAATAATAATTTTAATAATAAAACATACCCCCATATACATATATGTATATGTGTGCGTGTGTAATAAAAAGCCCATAACAACGCCAAAATATAGAAAGTATGTATTATATTTCAGAGACTGCTGTCTCTCTCTTCATTACCTACCTAAAGAGAGAGAGACAGCAGTCTCTGAAATATAGTACTTGCTTTCTATATTTTGGCGTTTTTATGTGCTCCTTTTATTAGATGGAATTCTATTGTAACAGAGCATTTTTATCAATCGTTTCTACAATATATATATACTATATATACATATATACAATACATATATATACATACATAAGGAATTTGAGACATGAGACGCGGGTTTCTATCGCCAAATTTCCTTCACAGCGGAAGAGCAAAGTTCTTAGCCGGGCTTAGGATACCACTAATTTCTAACGATCTCCGTGACTGTTTCGCGGTCAAAATTCAGGACTGAGCGATCCACGTGTACCTAGACACAAGCACGTACACATGTAAGCCGAGGTATAAGTACACAAACATGCAAACACTCTCCTAATCAGGAGGAAGAATAAAGCTCTCAGATGTTTTTGAAGTAATGAAGTATTTCTGATTTGTTTTCTGAACGCTCAGGTCGAAACATCACTTTTTTTCTATTTTTATTTCCAAATTCATTTCATCTCAAGTAAGTCGAAAGGCACACTGAAATTCTTTGTTAAAGAACCAGGAACGTAAATATGACTTTAAAAAATATTCAAGGAAATTACTTGTTTTATCTACGCCACTGCATGAGAGTGAAATATATCTCGCTAACAAATAAAGTTCACAACAATTTTTTTCTTCTTCTTCGCCGAGAGGAAGGAAGACTCAGGCGCTTCACTTTTAGTACGACGATAAAAATCGTATAATATTCTTATCTTTGAACTGCACGATTCTCGTAAAAAGGAAAAAGAAAAAATTGAAATTCCGAACTACAATGAAAAATACATGAAAAAGTTTTTTAAAAAAACCATCGCTACTCTAGTTTTAATTCACCAGTTACGCATTTGACGTAGGAACACATTATTTTCTGATATTCTAGTTTGTCGTGTCTCAGATCGTCACGGTAGATTGGTATTTAGCCGAGATCAAGGTGGCCTTATAGCCATAAAGGCTCTCGCTCAAAGCGGCCTGTAAGTGTGGTAAGGTACTGAATGTGTTCAGATACCTGGTGGGGGCAGTTGAGCTTGAGACAACCAATAGTGTTGCTAGTGTTCGAATCCAAAGACACTACGGATGTCTGAGTTTGAAGTATCACTTAAATTGCATATATACTTTCTTTTATTAAATATAAATTTTTATCGTCAATAAAGATGAATATATAATATATGCATCCACTATCATTTTATATATCTTATTTTCGATATTTTCTATTTGATTTATATAGATTTCTGGCATTATGCCAAGCACTGAGGCAACTAAGGCCATTCAGCGCTGAAACGGAAATTGACAGTAAAAGTTTTGGAAGGTGTTACATGAGGAAAACCTCAAAGCAGTTACACTATGAAACAATTGTTAGGAGAGGGTGGACAGTAAGATGGAAGAAAGAGAATATGAATGGAGGTACAGTAAAAGGAATAAAGTAGTTGCAGCTAGGAGCCGAAGGGACGCTGCAAAGAACCTTAAGTAATGACTACATTGCACCGAATAAAGTGCAATGACGGCACTAACCCCAATACGGAGTATTTTCAGTATTTAAATGAATTCGAAAAGAGCAATAACGGTTTTAGAAGTTCCCAGAAACAAATGACGCTGGAGAACGCCATCAAGCGCTACAGTATCTGTGAATTGTTAATGGTAAACGGATTGGAGAACAGCCACAGTTTTCAGCTGCTCCTATTTTCTACCAACAGACAAACAATATTTCTCTCTGCGTCACTCAAGCCGCCTATAATTAAATGGACTAAATACGTCATAACCACATTCGAGAACGCAGGTCTATTTATTTATTTATTTTTTTTACAGCAAGAAAGAACTGCGGTATTTTTCCACAGTGCTAAATATATCAAATCCAACTGACAGATAGATGGAATATATAATTTAGGACGAAGGCCGAGCACTGGGACCTATGAGGTCATTCAGCGCTGAAAGGGAAATTGTTAGCAGAGGGTGGAAAGGTGGAGGAAAGAATGAGAATAGAGGTACAGTAAAAGGCCGAAGGGATGGTGTAACGAACCTCAAGTAATGCCTACAGTGCACCGCGTGAGGTGCACAGACGGGACACTACCCCCAACGGAGAAATCCCACTGGTGAATAGACTTTTCAAACTGTGGAAACAGCGTGTTCATGGCAATACGTCCAATCGTTCTATTTTTTTCCTCAACTTTTGCTGGCAACTTCTTAAAGTACGAGTATTCATACAAGCCTCTCCGTCACTTCCAGCTAGTTTTAACATTTTTGGGGTACTGTAAGCGTAATTTGCAGTTTCTTACTAAGCGCAAATGGTACATACACTGTGCGCAGACAGGAACAGTTTAGAAATGCTCAGATTTGTTGGTGCGCTGAATGTATTAGTGATGCTAAGAGCCATGTAACCATTTTCATCATAACAAAACTACAAACATAACGTAGGTACGTTTTCCTGATTACAACTCGCATAAAAAAATGTATAGAAAATAAACCATGTGATACAATAAACAAACTCGTATAATCATGCATAGGCATGTGGCTTTTGCATTTATTTAAATATTCATCAAGTTCCAAATTTTCGTGATTCAGTTATACACACACACATGTATATAACATATATGAGGTTATAGTCCACAGGGGAAAAGAAAAGCTGAAATTCCTTTTAGCTCAAAAGGAATTTCAGCTTTTCTTTTCCTCTATGGACTTACAAACTCATACATCTATCTTCGTGAAAAAGGAAAGACTAAAATATATATATATATATTATATATATATATATATATATATATATATAATATATATATATATATATATATATACATATATATATATATTACAAAATCACCATTCCACCAAACACTAACAACTGCGTTCCAAAGTACAATGGAAATGTAACACTAACGAGGAAATCCATCGCTCTAATGAAAAGTCAGTCCAAATAGAAACCTCTCTCTCTCTCTCTCTCTCTCTCTCTCTCTCTCTCTCTCTCTCTCTCTCTCCATTAAGTTAAAAACAACAATGCACCTGCGAATAGAAATGACGCCATTTCAAAAACAGCCTTATGCCATCACTCACGAGCGGTGTTATTAGCTTAACCCGACAAAGGGAAATGTGAAACTTCACGGGTTGATAAACTCTGACCTCTTCTGTCCAGGTTTGCGATGCCTCTGGTTCTGTAAAAAGGGCGCCGGTTATACATCAAGCTGTTATAATGTTTATTATAGCAGTACATGAAGAGACTATTAAATTCTACAGATGGTGTGAATGGATAAGAAAAGAAGAGTAAAATTGTGTGCGTGTGTTTGTGTGTATGTAGTAAATATCATATATATATATATATAATATAATATATATATATATATATATATATATATTAATATATATATATATAATATGTATATATATATATATATATAGTATATTATATATATAGATATACATATATTACATATAAATCACATTACCACAAAACCTCCTTTCACAGGGCGCAATTGGAAAAATTGGTACCAAACTTCAGCAAGCCACTTGACTGCACATAAAATAGCGCAAATCTGACGAAGCCCCGCTCAACTGCACTCAAGGCGATCCTGGTCCGATGATTGCCAAACGAGGTGGCTGAAAAACTGTAGACGTCCTTAATGAGAAAACCAGAAAAACTAACGTAAGAAATACCGGATCGACCCCTGACGACCACGGCCTCTTCCCGACCTACGAGACACACCTGAATACCCGTTGTTCCGACCCTCAGCCTGTTCCTGATACCCCGTCCCCTTAGATAACAAACAAAAAACCAGCCCGAAATTCCTGTTGATGACCTACAGCATGATGAACATAGGACAGCTACTTAGGAGTACCAGTGTACCAGAAAAGCAAGTCATTAGAAGAATTGAGAGAATTTTGCATAAAATCAATTCTGTAAATTCTGTCATTATTTTCAATAAAACATGTTTGAAAGAAGGTCTGTTTCCAGCATACACAAATTATAATAATATAATAATAATAATAATAATAATATAATAATAATAATAATAATAATAATAATAATAATAATAATAATAATAATAATAATAATAATTTAGATATGTGTGGCGCCGTGAGGAGTGGGTTAGGTCGTCAATAGACTTAAGTCAAGTTAAGCAACATTGGCTCTGGTCAGTCGTTGGATGGGTGACCGCTCTCCTCGGCGTTGATTCCTTGGGAAAGGATCTTTACCATAATTTCTCAGCTACTCAGCTGTAAATGAGTACCTATCCCTGATGGGGTAGGTCCAGCTATGGGTAAATAGCAAAACTCAGCAATGATGGAAAGAAATGAAGGATTAAACGACAACGACGTAAATGGAACCTCTGGCAACAGAGGAGCTTCGTCCGGCAACCAGGTATTAACAACCCAATTGAAGGGAAAGACGGTCAGGTACTTGGAGGTCGTCATCCAGCAACTGATCACCACAACTACAATAATCAACAGCCTGAGATTGGAGCTACAGAGGCAAAAAGGAAGAAATGGATAAGAGAAGAAATAAGGAATATGGAGATGCTACATCAGAAGCAACCCGACGGAGATGAGGATATAGAAGAAGATTGGTCAACATCTGGAATGATGGAATAATACACCCCCCAAACAGAGCAGAGGCTGGCAGACCAAGTAAGGAACATAAAGAAAAAGAACTGGCTCTCAACAACAGAAACGAGAAGAACTGGAAAGGGAAATGTCACACGACAACGAATTACACGAAGACGAACTGAGAGACGATGCCACAGAAGACGACAGGGAGGATGAGGTATCAAACAACGACACACGAAGAAACACCTACGAAGTAACAGAGAGGACGGAATGGGTAGAAAAGATTAGACAATGGATGGAGCCAGATACAGAGAGAACAAAGATCCCCTCCATGAAAGCCTACAACACCAAGAAATTGAGGGAGAAAACAAGTGAGGTCAATGAAATATGGGCATAATACACACCAACCAGTATTCACAGAAACAAATAACTTGACATATGCAGGAGCAAGATTAGTAGCAGAACTGATGGGAATTCGAACACCAACACCACCAGCACAACCAACCCAACAGAAACCAAAACAGCAACCTCCTTGGAAAAGGCGCCTGGAAAAGCAAATCATGGTGATGAGATCTGACTTGAGTAAACTGAAAGAGATGGCAGAAAAAAGGCTAAGAAGCAAGAAAACAAGGGAGGAACTCAACGAGAAATACAAAATACAAGAGAGGGGATTAAACAACACAATAGAAGATGTAAAACAGAGGCTTAAGGCTAAAGCACATAAGATCCAACGGTACATGAACAGGAATAAGGGATACCAACAGAACAAACTATTCGGAACCCCAAACCAGAAAAGACTATACAGCCAAACTAAGAGGGGAAGACAACCACCCAGAAATTCCTGAAGCCGAACCAAGTAAGAGACTCTGGGAAAACATATGGAGCAATCCGGTATCACACAACAAACATGCAACATGGCTCCAGGAAGTCAAGGAAGAAGAAACAGGGAGAATAAAACAAAGATTCACAGAGATCACGACAGACACAGTCAGACACCAACTAAAGAAAATGCCAAACTGGAAAGCCCCAGGTCCCCGATGAAGTCCATGGATACTGGCTCAAAAAATTCACTTGGAAGGCCTACACCCACGAATAGCAGAACAACTCCAGCATTGTATCTCAAATCACCAAGCACCCAAAATGGATATGCCACAGGAAGAACATCCTTAGTACAGACAAGAGTAAGGGAAATATAGCCAGTAACTACAGGCCTATCACCTGCCTACCAATAATGTGGAAGTTACTAACAGGTATCATCAGTGAAAGGCTATACAACTACCTAGAGGAGACAAACATCCCCCACCACAAGAAAGGCTGCAGAAGGAAGTGTAGGGGCACAAAGACCAGCTCCTGATAGACAAAATGGTAATGAAGAACAGTAGGAGAAGGAAAACCAACCAACTAAGCATGGCATGGATAGACTATAAGAAAGCCTTCGACATGATACCACACACATGGCTAATAGAATGCCTGAAAATATATGGGGCAGAGGAAAATACCATCAGCTTCCTCAAAAATACAATGCGCAACTGGAATACAATACTTACAAGCTCTGGAATAAGACTAGCAGAGGTTAATATCAGGAGAGGGATCTTCCAGGGCGACTCACTGTCCCCACTACTCTTCGTAGTAGCCATGATTCCCATGACAAAAGTACTACAGAAGATGGATGCCGGGTACCAACTCAAGAAAAGAGGCAACAGAATCAACCATCTGATGTTCATGGACGACATCAAGCTGTATGGTAAGAGCATCAAGGAAATAGATACCCTAATCCAGACTGTAAGGATTGTATCTGGGGACATCAGGATGGAGTTTGGAATAGAAAAATGCGCCTTAGTCAACATACAAAAGGCAAAGTAACGAGAACTGAAGGGATTTAAGCTACCAGATGGGAGCAACATCAAACACATAGATGAGACAGGATACAAATACCTGGGAATAATGGAAGGAGGAGATATAAAACACCAAGAGATGAAGGACACGATCAGGAAAGAATATATGCAGAGAACTCAAGGCGATACTCAAGTCAAAACTCAACGCCGGAAATATGATAAAAGCCTATAAACACATGGGCAGTGCCAGTAATCAGATACAGCGCAGGAATAGTGGAACATGGACGAAGGCAGAACTCCGCACCATAGATCAGAAAACCAGGAAACATATGACAATACACAAAGCACTACACCCAAGAGCAAATACGGACAGACTATACATAACACGAAAGGAAGGAGGGAGAGGATTACTAAGTATAGAGGACTTGCGTCAACATCGAAACAGAGCACTGGGGCAATATCTGAAAACCAGTGAAGACGAGTGGCTAAAGAGTGCATGGAAGAAGGACTAATAAAAGCAGACGAAGACCCAGAAATATACAGAGGACAGGAGAAAGACAGAAAGAACAGAGGACTGGCACAACAAACCAATGCACGGACAATACATGAGACAGACTAAAGAACTAGCCAGCGATGACAATTGGCAATGGCTACAGAGGGGAGAGCTAAAGAAGGAAACTGAAGGAATGATAACAGCGGCACAAGATCAGGCCCTAAGAACCAGATATGTTCAAAGTACGATAGACGGAAATAACATCTCTCCCATATGTAGGAAGTGCAATACGAAAAGTGAAACCATAAACCACATAGCAAGTGAATGCCCGGCACTTGCACAGAACCAGTACAAAAAGAGGCATGATTCAGTAGCAAAAGCCCTCCACTGGAGCCTGTGCAAGAAACATCAGCTACCTTGCAGTAATAAGTGGTACGAGCACCAACCTGAAGGAGTGATAGAAAACGATCAGGCAAAGATCCTCTGGGACTATGGATCAGAACGGATAGGGTGATACGTGCAAATAGACCAGACGTGACGTTGATTGACAAGGTCAAGAAGAAAGTATCACTCATGATGTGCAATACCATGGGACACCAGAGTTGAAGAGAAAGAGAGGGAAAAAAAATTGGATAAGTATCAAGATCTGAAAATAGAAATAAGAAGGATATGGGATATGCCAGTGGAAATCGTACCCATAATCATAGGAGCACTAGGCACGATCCCACCCAGATCCCTGAAAAGGAATCTAAGAAAAACTAGAGGCTGAAGTAGCTCCAGGACTCATGCAGAATAGTGGTGATCCTAGAAACGGCACACATAGTAAGAAGAGTGATGGACTCCTAAGGAGGCAGGATGCAACCCGGAACCCCACACTATAAATACCACCCAGTCGAATTGGAGGACTGTGATAGAGCAAAAAAAAAAAAAAAAAAAAAAAAAAAAAAAAAAAAAATAAAAAAAAAAAAAAGAAAAAAAAAAAAAAAAAAAAATTTAGATAGATAATAATATAACGACACTATCCAAGATCCCTGTAAAGGAACCTGGATAAACTAGATGCCGAAGTAGCTCCAGGACTCACGCAGAGGAGTGTGCTCCTAAAACAGCACACATAGTGAGAAGAGTGATGGACTCCTAAGGAGGCAGGTTGCAACCCGGAACCCCACGCTAAAAAAACCAACTAGTCGAAAAGGATGACTGTGATAGACCGAAAAAAAAAAATAATAATAATACCTTGACTATGCGAGTGACTTAACCAACGCTTGGTGTGGCCCAGGGCGAACCAGTAGCCCCACCAACGAAAGCTGACCAGAGACGGTCAGCTTTTGTGAGGGGGGGGGGGGGGGGGGGGGGGGTGTGTTCCCTGGGACTGACAATCTAATTATTCTCCGTATGCAGTTGCTGATTAGAGGAAGAGTAGCATGGTCTTGCCCCAGACCCTCACTCCGCCCGAGGGAAAATCCGAATGGCTGAATAAGACCAGTTATAGGTATTATAGCTATTAATATTATTCAAAAATATTTAGTACCACGAGTCTTGAAATGGAGAAACAAATTCACAGTTGTGTATATGTACATAGATTAAAAGATAAATTTGTAAAGAGACCTTTTGGGAATCTGTGCGATTCCCTCTTGAAAAGTGAGATCGAACAGATTCCCGAAAGCTCTTTTTACGATTTATCTATAAATCTATGTACATATACATAACTGTGGATTTGTTTCGCCATTAATATTACTAGCAAACATATGTAAACAGATATTATGTGTGATAAATTCGTAAAGTAACCAAGTCTACGGGCATGACCAGCCCCGTTTCACGGAATCCCTTCTCACCCCCACCCCCTTAGGAGAGGGGGGGAGGTAGGATAAAAACCCCATTAAAAACCATCTTAGGGGTACCCACTATAACCCAGCCAAGTTTCATGCCCATCGGACCAGCCGTTTGGCCGTGATTGAATGACAGGCGGACGGACAGACATAATGCCCATTATAGTAAAATTATCATTATTAACATTATGACCAACTTCAAATCCATTATAACCCAACGGCTTGAAAGTTGGCATCTTACACTACACTTGAGACATTTCTATGGTTAACCGATCGAGTATTTTCAAATATAAAAACGAACAGACAGACACACAGAATCTACAAAACCTCAGCAAAAACAGTTCTTTGGTTCTTTTTAACTTTGATCAATGAAATTTCCCAAAAAATTTAAGCTAGTTCAATTTCATATTCATTCTAGAATTTATGAAGCAATAAAGGTGATATACAAAGAAATTCCATAACTAAACATTTATAAAGAATATTTTTGTCATTATAAATAAGTTCCTAATAAGTGTATGACGGTAAAACTAAACTCTTTTCCTTTGATTTTCCTTCTATTATCACGTTATTTACCCACAGCATCACTATTAAGTCTTTGTAGGTAAAACAAATCTGTATTCCTTTTAGTGCCTTATACGTAAACACAATCAGCCATAAGTATATGCATTACATTTTTTCTTTTAATGTACGTGCATGCTATTTCCTATCGGACAGGGTATAGCTGTAATGACGCTCCTCTTCCTACTTTCAACAGATTTTATGAAACAGGTTGCTGGCCCTTCGCCCTACCACCCTTCGCCCTGCACCCTACACCCTTCGCTCTACACCCTTCGTTCTACACCTGTACCCTTCCTCCTACACTCTGCACCCTTCGCCCGACACCCTACACCCTTAGCCCCACCTGCACCCTACACCCTTCGCTCTACACCCTACGCCCTACACACTACACCCTACACCCGGGATGTTCAAGGAACTTATGTGCTAAGTGTCCCTGATATATGCCTGCGCGTGTGCTTGTGTTTTGTGTACTTTGGACTTATGAAGTAACGAAGTATAAAATCTTTTACAAAAAGCACCATTCACCATCCAGAAGAGAAATTGTGGAATATCTCACAAATGCAAAAGGTTTCTCCTGCAACCCCCAGTATTAAACAACCAGACGTGCGCGTAATTTCACGAAGGAGGTGCAGTAAACATATCGAGGAAACTTCTCCCTCCCGAATTTCGGCGTAAATAGAGAGAGAGTTGCCAGCGCTCTACTTAATAAGAGGAATTTAGCATCACCTTTCAGGAGAGCTGGACTTCAACGGAGGAGAGAAAAGTGGTGGCCATTTATTTTCTTGCTTTAGCCGAGGTTAATATTTTCCAGCGAACTGCTCTCTCTCTCTCTCTCTCTCTCTCTCTCTCTCTCTCTCTCTCTCTATATATATATATATATATATATATATATATATATATATATATATATTTCTTACTATTCTTTCTGGCATTTAAGTCTCTCTCATATATATATATATATATATATATATATATCTATATATATATATATATATATATAATATATATATATATATGTATTCGTGTCGAACCGAATTAAAATGAATATATGGAATCTAGGCCAAAGGTCAAGCGCTGGGACCTACGAGGTCATTCAGCGTTGAAACAGGCTAGAAAGGTATAACAGGAGAAATCAATTGTTAGGAGAAGGTGGGAAGTCAGATGGAAGCAAGAGAACATGAAAGAAGGTACAGTGAAAGGAACGAAAGGGGTTGCAACTAGGGGACGAAGGTACGCTGCAAAGGACCTTAAGTAGTGCCTACAGTGCAGTCCATGAGGTGCACTGACGCCACTAGGCCCCCTACGGAGTGTCAGTCGATTCTTCCAAATTAATGGATTTGCGACACAAATCCATTGTAAAAACAGAATGATGAAACGGGATTAGAGCATGTTATTAAGCAATAAGGAGGCAGAAATACACATAATGCAGCTAATAGACAAGTGAATAACTATGCTATGCTAACCTTATATTATTATTACTATTAATCAGAACATGAATCCTACTCATACGGACCACGCCCACAGGAACCATTGACTTGAAATTCAAACTTCCAAAGAATATGGTATTCATTAGGAAGAAGTAAGAGAAGGTAAATAAGAGATCCCACTTATCAAAAGAGAAAAAAAAATAAATAAAAATCTTAAAATGCAAGAAGAACATTATTAGGGTAGAAATGCACTGCATCTTTGCTGTTTTTGTTTTGTTTTTTTGTTTGTTTGTATGGTGTTTTTACGTTGCATGGAACCAGTGGTTATTCAGCAACGGGACCAACGGCTTTACGTGTCCGAACCACGTCGAGAGTGAACTTATATACACCAGAAGTAACACATACTCTCTCTGTCCTCCTCAATGGAATGGCCGAGAATCGAACTCGCGATCACCGAGGTGGGACGCCAACACCATACCAACCACGCTACTGAGGCGCTTTACCTGAACTTCTGAAGTTCCGATTGCACGACATCCTCTGGGAGGCTGTCCCACAGTCCAAAAGTGTGAGGAATAAAGGACTTCTAAAATCGAGAAGTTTGACTGGGAGGCACATTTACTGCATACTGGTCTGCTCTTCAGCGAATCTGGTTTTGCTCTCGGCAGATGAAGGGGATCAGGGAATAATTGTGAATGTGAAAGATCGCTGTTAAAATACAGCTTATGAAAAAGTGACAAACAAGAGACTATCCGTCGATAGTCCAAGTCATAATTGCTGCTATTAGAAAACAGATACCTGACACCACGAATCTCTCGCATCTGAAAGAGATAAATCTCTGGCAGAAGCTGACATCCACACCGGAAAACGGTATTCTAGTAAAGGAAGCACAAACGACCTAAAATAGGTTGCACTGATTTTATCACTTATAAATATATGAGGCCTTACGAACAATACCTAACTTTGTGCGGCATTTGCTGACACTTTCATAAGATGTTTCTCAAAAGTTATTTATACGTGAATAAAAAATTACAACTAGAATAGTTAAAGCTTCAGACTTATTCAGCAAGGTTTCATCTACCTGAAGGGGAAGATGGGGTGGGAAATCCGTACAAGATCTTGCAAATCAATAGTGGTTTTGTTTTACCTGGAGTTTTAGCCTCGTACCCCAAACACCTACACCAATCCCTGATCCGGTCCATGTCCAGATTGAGGCTGAGGGCAACTCATTTCTAATAAATGGAGACTTTACTATACCTACAAGTGTTGCGACAATCTTTGTTTTCCAGGTCAACAACCATATCACTTGTATAGACTGAAAATAGCAGTGGACCTAGAACATTACCCTGTGGAACTCCAGGCAAAATAGGTCTAGGCTCACTAAAGATCCCGTCCACATCAACTCACTGCTGCCTACCTGTATGGAAAGCTTTAAATAATCTTATAACATAACCTCCCACTCCTAGATTCTGAAGTTTATAAATAAATGCCTTTTATAGGTACAGCAAACAAACACGCGGCTTTACTTCTCAACAACTGCCATATATAAGGACACCTTAGAGAGAATAACTTTACATGTGCATACAATCGTGATCACTGAATACAGAAACTGGAAATGTATGTATATATACATACACGCACATACGCAGCTTACAGACCACGAATACATGGACGGGCAAAACCAAACACTCAGCTTCTACCAAATAACTTGGAAATGAAGCGAATGTCTTATTACAGTGCTTGCTTACGAGGAAAAGCAGATCAACTTCGCTAATTAAAAGCAATCAGTGAAAGGATGAAAAACTTCGTAATACCCCATCCCGTTGAAATGTCCTCATTTGCGAGAAGCCAAGATACTTTTGGACCCTTCCCACCTACCTCTTCCTCCGTCAACTCCAGAACCTAAGTGTTCTGTACTCCTTTCAATGATTGTTGTTTGTTTATTGTTTGTTTGTATGGTGTTTTTACGTCGCATGGAACCAGTGGTTATTCAGCAACGGGACCAACGGCTTTATACGTCACTTCCGAACCACGTCGAGAGTTAACTTCTATCACCAGAAATACACATCTCTGACCCCTCAGTGGAATGCCTGAGAATCGAAATCGCGACCACCGAGGTGGCAGGCCAAGACCATACCGATCACGCCAATGAGGCGCTGTCTCACTTGTGTTTAGCGGGTTCTTTCGTCTAGTTGGGAAGAAATCCTAAGTTATTCTTAACGAGTAAAAAATCAATCCAGTTTTCTGTACAGCGTATAATGCTGTATGAAAATCTTAGCCATTGCCCATGAAACTCTCAGTCGCGCCCATGAAACTTTCAGCCACAGCCCAGTGGTGGCTATGTTGTTGGCACGATAGCGGTGCTAGACGCACGATCATGGCTAACTTTAAGCTTTAATAAAATAATTACTACTGAGGCTAGAGGGCTACAATTTGGTATGTTTAATGCTTCGAGGGTTGACGATCAATATACCAAATTCGCAGTCCTCTAACCTCTGTGGTTTTTAAGATCTGAGAGCGGACGGACAGACAAAAAGCTATCTCAATATTTTTCTTTTTCTGAAAACTTAAAAAGCGACACAAAATTCTGTACGTAACATGAAAGAAAAACAAAGACACCATTAGGTAAGCCAAGGTAAATAAGACGTTAACCTGAAGGATAATTCGAAAACTACAACGAGAACAGCCTATCGAAGTAAATAAAGAACGTACTTAAGAGGGTGGGAGAGGTGATACTTGAAAGACAAAAGAAAAAACGGCAAAAGAAATTATAAGGGACTCAATGAAAGACGGGAGGTGCGAATACGGCTGGGAATGATAGTGAAAGACGTGTATGATGAACATAAGGAAAGAAACGATCATACCAAAATTACCTCCTGCAGGTGTGACGTTATTCATAGACCCTTACATATGCGGGCAACATAGAAACTGCTTTACCTTTCCTTTCTTTTTAACAAACCTCGGTTTCATATTTAACTTATGTCTGTTAATGCCGAGGTATCTGCTGTTTGGCTAAGGTGGAAAACTTCAGGCATCTGCCCTCAAGGTCATGACCTTTGTCTTGGAGGTTTTGAAATACCGTCCACTGTCAGAGAGCGAGAATCATTACATTTTTAAAACTCCGAGATATGTTGTGGCTGCCAGCTTACAAGAACTGGAGTCTTGCCAGTCTGTTTAGATGCTGAAATTATCAACCCAGATGTAGAGTTTAATCTTCTATATATTGTGGTTCGATCCCTAGCATAGTGTCTACTTGCGAAGTCACAGATAAGGCTTGTCTGCCCAGATGTTAGGTTAAGACCTTTGGTAAGAGACTGCATGTGTATTTATGCTGTCAATCAGAAAAATTGCTATTTCATCTGTATGATATGAGGCCTATTTTGTCTTTAAAATCCAAAGCTGCAGATCTTTGACTATGAGACTGCGTGTGTATTTTTGCTGTCAATCAGAAAAATAACTATTTTCATCTGTATGATATGAGGCCTATTTTGTTTTTAAAAATCCAAAGCTGCAGATCTTTGACTATGAGACTGCGTGTGTATTTTTGCTGTCAATCAGAAAAATAACTATTTCTTCTGTATGATATGAGGCATCATTTTTTTTTCCGTAAAATCCAAAACTGATCTCAGATGACATGTTGGAAACCAGGATTTTTCAGTCTGTTCGAAAATAGAATCTGACTGATTGCCTACGTAAGCGGGTTATCGAATGCAACTTTTGAA
>NC_061090.1:15972257-15977257 GCF_015104395.2 Macrobrachium nipponense | reverse complement strand
AACCCTTTGAAATGTGTTCGCTGCATACTTCGTGACAACAGACATAAATCCAGTTTTTACACCAGGTTAACCTAAAGACTTGGAATGTTTGCCTCAATGTGGAGAACGATATCAAGTCTAGAGGAAGAGCAAAGTAATTATAAGCAAAGAAAAGGCGACAAAGAACAACAAATCTAGCTTAACCAAGAATGTAGACATTAAGATACGATTCAAAGAAAAGCAGAAAACATCAGAAATTCAAAATTAAACACAATTGAAAAAGAAACACCCAACCGGGTTTCTTTTTCAATATTCAGAAGAAAACTGAAGGAAGTTTTTGTTTGGTTCATTCAACACAATATTTAAAGACAGGACAAACGGGGAAGCCATTCAACGTGGAAAAAATAGAACAATCAGAAATATTACCCCTCCAAACAAAGGGAAAACATCAGAAACGCAACAAATGGAGAGGCAGAAACAATGGGAATGCTTAGAGCTTGCAACCTGAAATATAAACGTTGCTATAAACGACAGCTCATGGAAGGGACGGGGATCCAGCAAGCGTGGGTGGATGATGTACAGTCTTCCTAAGAGAGAGAGAGAGAGAGAGAGAGAGAGAGAGAGAGAGAGAGAGAGAGAGAGAGAATGGGGTGGGGCAAAATCATCAATCAACTTTTATACGAGGCAAAAATGGCATAACAGAAGAAACATATTGCTGCAATATCGTGCAAGGGACACGAATGAAACATCTTTTTATTATCGGAAAAAAAAATAATATTACGAACATAAATCCAGAAAACTTCTCTTTCTATAACACTTTTCTTTTGCAATTATGATTCACCTGCAGCGATACGTTACCGTGTCTGTTCTGCTTGCTCTGATTGTCTACCTGACCTCCGGATATAACGCGTATTGAAGAATTTCAATGAATTTCTTCGAAGGCGACATACAACCTACCCCACAAAAAAGTTCTAAAGCTGCATTTGAGTTGAAATACAAAATCGTTTTTTTTTTCATTTAGTTTCTTATAATTTAAGATTTAAAAAGATTTTAACAATTTTTTAGAAAAACAATTTCTAGATTTGATGGATAGAAACATGCGCTCACTTTTTTGACTTTGGCTTTTTTCCTTTAGTTTCTTGTATCTTAAGACTCAGAACGACTTTCGATATTTTTAATAACAATTTTTGTATTTAATGTATAGAAACATGAGTCCACTTTGCTTGAAGTTGACTATTTTCCTTTCGTTTCTTGTATCTTAAGACTCAAAATGACTTTCGACATTTTTTGGAATAACAATTTCTGGATCTAATGGATAGAAACGAGTTCACTTTGTCTGACGTTGGCAGAGCCGTGCATTGAGGAATGGAATGTTCTCAGCAAATTCTCAGTGTACCAATAACGTTCCATTTCTATTTTGACAATATTACTACAGGGTTCTCATGAAATGCAGACACCATGGTTCCACTACGCCACTAACAAACGAGGGACCCGCGTTCGATATCCGGGCCGGAAGAGCTGAAAGGAACGACATGGGCGCTTTGCTTTAAAAATCTAATTTGGGCTTTGTTGCTCTACGATATGAGTTGCGCATCTGGTTTTTAGGCGACTGATGTAAGTCGAGGAGGAGGAGGAGGAGGAGGAGAGGAGGAGGAGGAGGATATATATATATACACAGAGAGAGAGAGAGAGAGAGAGAGAGAGAGAGAGAGAGAGAGAGATAAAATAGCAAAATCTATACCATCATATTCAGACTGCACACGAAAAGGACTTAACGAGATAACCTTCAACCTCCCTTTAGATAAGATTCTCTCTCTCTCTCTCTCTCTCTCTCTCTCTCTCTCTCTCTCTCTCTCTCTCCTCTCTCTCTCTCTCTCTCTCTCTCTCTCTCTCTCTCTTTGTGTGCTTTGAATGTTCTCTTATTTAGAACCATCTGAAGTATGAGGGATTGAATCTACCTTGAATGCAGTATAGTTCATAGTTCAGCTTTTTCAGCTGTCTAAAATTAGCCGTTCAAAGGCCAAGAAAACAACGGTTTACTTCATAACAAAATCTCTTGTCCTTTCCATTTGCTACGCAGTATGAGAACGTTTAAATAAAGCCATCAAGTAAGCTGTTTTTTTAATGAAACCTCTAAATTAGATGGAGACTCAACAATAATGTAAGGATCTGTGGGCAAATATGAGCAGTATTCGGAGATAAGAATGAATGCCAAATCTTATAATGACATATACAAATTTAATTTGCACACACAGATGAACAAGTACAGCTGTTTATCTGCAGCTCTAGTCTCTCCCCAAGAGTCGGGGGAGGGGGGGGCGGCTTATGGGGACCTGAATATCTTTGACGCTTTACAAACAGGATGGAAGACTAGTGGGGTATCCTTTTGGGACAAAAGGCCTCCCTGAATTCGAAAAAAAAAAAAAGTATTGTTAATAAACTCCCGCTCCGACGACGACAATTCATCATGTTGACGGAAATTCCAATCATCCTTGAAAAAGACTTAGGCAAGAAGACCGGACAAGAATGGAGTTTATTTTCGGTACGGCCAGGAGGCGTATTCCCGAATTGTTACCGAGTACCGACCCTAAAGCGGGACGCCACATTTTATAACTAACCATAGAATCTTCTTGAAAATAGTCCTCCTTATGTTTCCCAAACCCAAATTACCACCCAGAATATTTTTAAAACTAACCTAACTAACCCAACGTAACCTAACCTAACCTAGGGGTATGCCCCTTACCCACCAAAAAAAAAAAATAATGAATAAATAAATAAAAAGGCTAGTGAAATACTATAGAACACGTCTCGGGATTTTGCGGCCGGGACTCGCATTCAGTCACACCTTAGACACAGGAACGGATGAATATCGTGACTGTAGACACAGGAACGGATGAATATCGTCCGAGATATTACAGACGATGGACAGGTTACCGATAATTGCAGCCAGCCAGACAGCAGCAGCAATCCCTGACGTTTTATAAGCAACCTCTTGCGTACCCTTCACTCCTCCCACGCTTAATAGGGATGCCGTTTCCCCAGCATCCCCTCCATCCAAGGGAAGCGTAACACTGACGCTCCCAACATGCCTGTCTAGTAATGAGGTAAAGAATAATGTAGGATTGTGTTAACCTATGCTGAACCAAACGAGATTTAATAACTCTTCCAATTGTAAACAAAACGCTTTCCTCACAAAAATAATAAAAAAAAAAAAAAAAAATGGAAACCAAGACAAAAGGGTACGCGAGTCACGAAGTAATAGAGATTAGGAAAAAAATTTGAGGAAAATATCAGCTTTCCTTATTTATGTCGCTCTGTCTTACAATTACGTCATCCCGGGATAAGCACGTCATAGGTGACGTCGGAATGACGCAAATGCCGACCCGGCTCACACTCTAACCTCGATAGTACAACCTATTTGATTTCAATGATACGATATACCTCTAGACAAGAAATGTTGATTGAATAAAGTTTTTCTTACAATCTAAAGATACTAACTGGCAGCAATCGCCTATATATCGAATTTCCGCTTGAAAACAAAAGGCGACAAGCTGCTTTTTTGAACCGAACGTCTGGCAGCTTCGAAGCTTCAGTGGCATACGACGTCGTACGGCAGAAAAGAAAACTAGCGTAATTCAATCAGGGAACTTTCAACATCGCCTGACTTTTGACCTTATTCGCAAGCTCAGCTTATTCGTTATAGTGAAGGCATCATGCACAACGAATAATGAAAAGTCTGCGTGGAAGGCTCAGCTCGCCAGATTTTTTAATAAATAATCGTCTGGGCAAGATCGGCCCTCTGTCTCTCCAGCGCCAACATTGGGAAATCAATAAACCAGATTGATCCTGCTTTTGTCTTCATGCAACACAGATCACGTGATGCCAATCCACGTGAGCCCTGCAGGTTGAAGGCAATGACAGGGAAATTGAACGCCCAGTAAGAAATGGGTTTTATTTGTAGATTTAGAGGTCTGTGTGTCAACGGATCATCCGGCTATTTTTAACCTCGCCAGGATGCTTGCTAGGACGCCTCTTTGCTTGCGCCTACAGGGGTGCGTTCTCCTCACTCGAGAGGGATGAACAAAATGACTTTTGACATAAAAGAAGAGCAAATAAATGCTAAAGAATGATTATTAACTCTTCAGGTAAAGGATCGCGAGACAAAAAGGAATGCCAGAGGTTCCTGTCGAGTAAATGAGACCATTTCACTTCAATTTATTTGCAATTCGACCCTTTTCCTCTCCCGGATTCATTTTCCTTCTGTCGCCAACATTGATCACATGCCCGGCCGAACAGCTCGTTACTGTCCCCTTGGATCTTCGAACAGATTCGGAGAGGGAAATGATTAAGCTCTCCTTCTTCTGGGCAATGGAGCGTCTTATGACACATAGAAGTAAAATAATAAATCCCTGTTGTAGTTTTTGATTAAGCAGGCCTTATGCCAGCACGCGCTCTTGCTCATAGAGCAGCCCGTAGGATAAATGCCTACTTTCAGAACCTAACCATCCGTCTACTTTAGCCAGCTCTGAATAAGGATGGGAAGGATTCCCTAAAAGAGGGCCTTAGGAATACTGCTTAACAAATGTGTTCTCCGTAAACATTAACAGTGGGGTAGTGCCGTCAGTGCACCTCACGTGGTGCACTGTCGGTAATACTATAGGGTGTTTGCAGCGGCCCTTCGCCCCAAACTGCTAACACTTTTTAGTCTATTACTTTGTCACCGTCCTCGCTTTTTTTAATCTAGCTGTCCAACCTCTCTATAATTGTTACCTCTTTGTGCAGCTGTGGGTTTTTTTTCTCCCAGTTCTACCTTGAGGTCTTTGCGTTTCCTTTTCTTTATTTCCTTAATCTCTTGACCACGTTGCCCAACTCCCTCTTTTTACTGTCATAAGCTCAGATTGGCAGAAAGTGCCCACTGCTCGGCTTACAAGCGTCAATTCGATTTATCAATTTTTTTTTTTAAATCCTGTAAAGGGTGGAGACTTCAGACTAATAACCTCGTCTCGAAAAAACCGGTTTCC
>NC_061090.1:15869757-15967257 GCF_015104395.2 Macrobrachium nipponense | reverse complement strand
AAGCTAACGTGACTGAATGTGGTAACTATTTCGGTAGTAATGTAAATATTCATTATGCTTATCCTCAGTTAGGCTGGAGAAAGGAACTTACAACAAACTTAGGGATGAAAATACTAGTTTTAAAAAGTCAGGAGTTGCACAGTTCAAATTTTTGTGTTAAGACACTGTCCAGCAGTGAACGAGATTTAAAAATCCCTTTCTGGTGCCTTTTCCACGTACCAATATTATGGAAGTTCTTGCGCCACTAGTTCCTCGTTGGAAGAGTGGTTCACGTGTTCGACTACCGATTCGGTAGTCCCGAGTTCGATTCCCCTCTCTGCCAACGTGGAATCAGAGGAATTTGTTTCTGGTGATTAGAAATTCATCTCTCGATGCAATGGGGTTCGGATCCCACAGTAAGCCCGAGGTCTCGTTGCTAGGTAAACAATTGGTTCATAGCCACGTAAAAGTATCTAATCCTCCGGGCCAGACCTATAGAAGAGCTGTTGATCAGCTCAGTGGTCTGGTTAAACTAAGATAGACTTTTCCGAACGTAGATAAGATCACGATGAGAGAGAGAGAGAATGTCCTTCGCCCAACGTGATAGTTTTGGCTAAGTTCCGTCGACACCAGAAGAGTTGGACGACGCAGACCTACTATATGAGAACTATGAGAGTGGGAGGCTGGTGTATATGTATATGAATAGCAGTCTATAATATATTTATATATGTACTATAAGTATAATATATAAAATATCTATATATATTATTAATTATACTAAGTGTATATGTGTGTGTGTGTGTGTGTGTGTATGAAGTTTTATATTCCTTTCGTATATATATATATATATCTATATATATATATATATATATATATATATATATATATAATAATAATATATATATATAATATATATATCCTATATATATATATATATATATATATATATATATACGAAAGGAATGTAAAACTTCAAAGATTATCCAGGAGGAAAAAACATACCTTAAACAAAATACTTTACAATAAGAAATAACGAACTATAGGTCACCGAAATAAAATAATCACGAGGAAAGGCTTCGTTGGCGAAAAATGTGTAAAGATCACAGACCGTGGAGTACTAGACGAATGTCAGGGTCAGGAAGTGAATGAAAACCGATGCATATCAGCGGCAGCGATGAGACCTCTGGTTGACTCTACTATGAGGGCCACGGACGAAGGAGAGAGAGAGAGAGAGAGAGAGAGATGATACTTGCCTTTCGCTATCGGGATGATAACATTTTCACAAAGATCGCTTTGGGTTGATAACATTTTCACAAAGATCGCTTTGGGGTGATAACACCTTCACAAAGATCGCTATCGGGATGATAACACTTTCACGAAGATCGCTATCGGGATGATAACACTCTCACAAAGATCGCTATCGATGATGATAAAACATTTTGTCACACGAAATCGCTATCGAGATGATAACATTTTCACAACGATCGTTATCGGGATGATAACACTTTCACGAAGATCGCTATCGGGATGATAACACCTTCACGAAGATCGCTATCGGGATGATAACACTTTCACAAAGATCGCTATCGGGATGATAACACCTTCACGAAGATCGCTATCGGGATGATAACACTTTCACGAAGATCGCTATCGGGATGATAACACCTTCACGAAGATCGCTATCGGGATGATAACATTTTCACAACGATCGCTCTCAGGATGATATATAAGCGTTGCACGACGTAAGTCAATTCGTTGTTCGCTATCATGGAATATAAGTACAATGTTTGCAATCAGTAGATATTTTACAATGAAATCTATATGCAGGTTATGATCAACAATTTCTGAAGCTCTGGATACTATGCTTTTGATAGCGTCAGAAGAAAGAAACGCAGAACGGAAAGAAGTATGATGCAACTGTAAGTACCGAAGACCAATGTTCTCAATGTCACCAGAGGGTGGAATTTTTACTAACCTTTGTTTTCACTTTATCTAATATAATACATTCAACAAACAAAACGGAACACATTAAATTCTTTCCAAATAAAGAACCGTGTCAATAAAAATGAATGCTGATGAATTATACAAGAATAAAAATAGGAAACAAAAAAAATATATATCAATCAATCGATCAGTCAGTGCAGCTTATGCGGCGAACTGTAAACAATACTTAAGGTTCTTTGCAACGTGCCTTCGGCACCTAAGTGCAACTCCTTTCATTCCTTTTACTGCACCTCCGTTCATATTCTCACTCTTCCACCTTAACTTTTCACCCTTTCCTAACAATAGATTCATAGTGCAACTACGAGGATTTTCCCCTGTTGCATCTTTTAACACCTTTTTACTGTTATTTGCGTTTAAGCGCTAAATAACCTCATAGGTCCCAGCGCTTGGACTTTGGCCAAAATTCCATAGTCTTCTCTCAATCCCTCATTCAATTAAGGGAGCAAGAGACAACAGAACTCCTCCAAATAAGACAGAACAAACTTCGAACAAGAAAGCATTTCCTAACAAATGATGCTGCATAATTATACGATGAGGCTCCTGCTTATGATAATAAGAGAATCAGACGAGATTAATTTTTTATTCTCAACATCAGAGAAGGCAAAGTCAGACAATAATACACGAATAAAAGAAGATTAAAAAGCACATCTGCCTCGTGGCCACATTGTTAATTATAAAGGATTTACGTAAAATTCTCAACAATAGTCGGCTGAATATAATGAATACAGGTGAAATACATGAGTAGAGTTACATTTTACATCGTCATACAGTTCTTTTCCCTTACAAACTAATACAAGTATAAATAAAGTAGCTATTCATATTTGAAATGAGCAACGCAAAGAATCCTCTTTGAGGTAATTTAAAGATAAAAACATGTTTGGAAAGTGTAATTTTATACCTATGTTAATCTGATGGTCGACCACATAGCGGAAGTCAGGCGTAAGCATAAAGATGGGTTAGAAAAAAAAAACTTTTTATATATCAGAAAAATAAATACAAGATAACCGACTATAATTATCTCGAGAGCATACAAAGAGCATAGTGACACACGGAAAGGGCAATTAATCACTAATTACACATCGGAGCGAAAACCAAATTAAATTTGGTGTTCAATATGTCAAAGTTAAGAATGAACGTGACATTTACCTGAATGCCAAAGATAAAGCTTTGGGTACAGGCGACAAATGATTGTTGTGAAGTTCGGCGACAATCAAGTTGAGGATTATATGGACACAACGAGATTAGAGGAACACCGTGTTGACAATCGCATGCATATGACAAAGTTAGGCGACAATCAAGTTGTCGCGCACATGAACACTATGATGCTGGGCAAAACCCTGTTCATTATGAATACATTGGAGTAAGGGGATACCCAAGTTGATGATGATAAAAATACTTCGAGGTTCCGCAAAATCCAACTTTTAAATCATACGCTGCTCCGAGGTTAGGTAAAATCCAAGTTGGAAATCATATGAATGCTTCAATATTAGGAAATTCCAAGTTAGAAATTATACGAATGCTCCGAGGATAGGCAAAATCCAAATTGGAAATCATAGGATTACTTCAATGTTAGGAAATTCCAAGTTGGAAATAATACGAGTGCTCCGAGGTTAGGACAATCCAAGTTGGAAATCATATGAATAATTCAAGGTTAGTAAAAATCAAAGTTGGAAATCATATGAATACTTCAAGTTGGTAATGAAAAAATCACAGATGATCAAGCGAATACAAACTGTTTATACGTATACCAAGTTGATGATTGCTGTGGAGTGCAGAGTTAGGTAACACCAAGATGATGATTGCTTAGACACTACGAAGTTTGGCAGTAACAAAGTTCGGGAGGAAATAAATACAGTTCTATGCCAAAACCCGCTTGTCAGTAACATGAATCCAAACAGGTTAGGTGAAAACCAGACTGACGTTTACATAAATACTGTGCATTAGGGCGAAATCAGGTTAAGAAATGAATGAATGCTACACAAACAAAAAATAAAACGAAGTTGACAATAGCATCAATGCTGCGAATTAAGGAGAAAATCGACGGGCAATCACAAAAACACAGAGCATTAAGTGAAAACCAAGATGGCGATCGTGAGAATACTACAACCTTAGTTGAAATTAGCGAAATCATTCATTATTATCATTACAATGAAAACTGCCTTCCTTCTGGTATCGGCCTGCTAATGAGAGTAGGTTTTCTGTACTTCTAAATAATAATCATTTCACCTTGTATGCATATTCATAAATATGTTACTCAAACGAAAATTGTCCCTTTCACATACTTAAGTATGAGAGAGAGAGAGAGAGAGAGAGAGAGAGAGAGAGAGAGAGAATGAACGTTTACTTACGCAATGTAATCCATCCTAAGGCCGTTAAAACAAAGAACTCCATTTAAATATCGAAGGTGGGAGCATATCCCTATTTGCAAAATAATATCCTCGGTAATCTCTTAATGGCATAGACCACTTAGAGCCCCACAGCTCGTGTCTTCTGCAAATTCAGAATTAACAGACATTGAGAAATTCCAACCACCCCCCCTCCCACCACCACCCACCGGAATTTCCTTCCTCTGCTGACGCTGAAAATACCTTCAGATGCCCTTTGGATATTACCTTCGGCTTCTCAAATACTCATTAGCATGACGTAAAAGAGAGAGAGAGAGAGAGAGAGAGAGAGAGAGAGAGAGAGAGAGAGAGAGAGAGAGAGAGAGAGAGAGAGCTATTCCGGAATGTATTTCCACGGAGCTCGAAGAAAAGGTTGCGTAGCACCAAGAGGAGAAGAGAAAGTGAAGGGAATTTCGGTCACTTCAGGGTATTTCCCAAGAGGATGAAAACGGGAGAGGAGGATGGTCTTGTATAATGTAGGATATATGGGGTTACGGAAGACGATAAATTATGGTCCATTAGAAGTGCTGCAGCCGTATCTCTAATTATTATTGCTGATGAAATCAATTGGATAAGGTACAGGACATATCTTTATTATTATTCTTTTTTTTTCTTCCTCTCCTTTTTTCTGTCACAGTCATTCTATTCGACTGGGTGGTTTTCATAGTGTGGGGTTCCAGGATGCATCCTGACCCCTTAGGAGTCCATCACTTTTCTTACCACGTGCGCTGTGTCTAGGAGTAAACTCTTCTACACGAGATCTGAAGCTACTTCAGCATATAGTTTTTCCAGGTTCCTTTTCAGGGATCTTGGGATCGTGCCTAGTGTCTCTATGATTATGGGTACAATTTCCACTGGTACATCCCATACTATTATTATTATTATTATTATTATTATTATTATTATTATTATTATTATTATTATTATTATTATTATTATTATTATTATTATTAATTCAAGCTCTAAAGACTATGGCGTTCATTCGAAAGTAGTAATATAATGTAATGGGATACA
Source organism: Macrobrachium nipponense (assembly GCF_015104395.2). Taxonomy (NCBI): domain Eukaryota; kingdom Metazoa; phylum Arthropoda; class Malacostraca; order Decapoda; family Palaemonidae; genus Macrobrachium; species Macrobrachium nipponense. The sequence continues at coordinate 15,961,876 of NC_061090.1, read as the reverse complement.
GGGAGAGGAGAGCGGCTATTAGAACATATAAATTAATAAATAAATACAAAGTTTATGTAAAGCATTAAAATGTAATTTGAACTGTACTAGGGTAAGTAATGCCTTCCATCTTCGCTTGAACTTCTGAAGTTTCAACTGCACAACTTCCTCTGGGAGGCTGGAAGTTCCACAGTCCAACAGTGTGAGGAATAAAGGACCTCTGCTACTGAGAAGTTCGACTGCATAACAAGGTCATTGTGTTCAAAAAGACTAATGCAACTGATAAAACATTTCGTTTTTAATCCCCTAACGCTCCATGTTCACAACCGAAAATATGCCAGGGTCAAGTATATTGATGTTCGGATTAATCCCTTAAGGGATTACATGAATAACATTCTCTGATACCCTGACATTGATGTTAGGATTAATCCCTTAAGGGATTACATGAATAGCATTCTCTGATACCCTGACGTTAGCTGGTCACAACCGAGAATTAAACAGCTGCCAAGTTTCTATGAAACGAGGACATTAAAATAACTGCGTTTTTCAAACGATACTAAAACGCACTTAAGTATTTGGTGTTACGTCCTGTTTAAACAAATAATATAGTTTCTACCCGACAACCTTTCCCACCTATAACATATATTTCCGCTTGAGACATCGCACATTAACATGGAAATACGGTAATAATAAAAATGCAATTCTTTCCAAGAAACGAGTGGTACCTCAATCTGTCAATGTCTTTGCTCAAGTTTAAAACCAAAGTGACCTCCCGTAAGAACTGGACGTCATAACGATTAGCCCTACTTGGTGAGTCTTGCTGGACAACTACTGATACTGCTTTTATGTATATCTAACCCATTTTTATTGTAATTCTTACCAACTGTATATAGTTGCAAAGAAAATAATCTACTTTATATACTGCTAAAAGATATAAAACCTACAACAAATATTAACAAATTCGATGTTAAAACAAGCAAAAGTTACATTAAAAAAAATGTCTTCAGAATCCTCGCTGCATAAAAAGCAACGGTCGATAATCACCCTGAAATAGGCCAGGACCAGTTGTTTACTCAGTCAAAACTGTTACAAAAAAAATCACAGTAGAAACAGAGAGCAAATCGGATGACATCAAACCGACGCTTTCCAGGAACCCTGATGTTCAGGATCGAGACAAGAGATGTTATTTATAACAACACATTGTATCACATAAACTTGTTCAAGGGCAAATGTTGAAGTCCCGCTTATCGCCTCATGTGGGATGATTCGAAAGCGAGATGCATAACTCTAAAAATTATATCGCAATGCCCATGACAACCTCATGAAAAAAAATTATCAAAGAATACGTTGTACATAAAATCATAAGCGGAAAGGTTACACACAACGTTACTAACAAAATCAATATAATAGAAAGCACTACAAACAGAACACTACAGACAGAATCATATATGAACACAAAAGAAGAAAATTACTGATACAATACTTAAATTCAAACTACAAAGACTTTATAGAATGTGGCACAACAAAAGGCTGCTAGTTCTCATACAACAATTCGAAATGGTCTAACCAAAGCACAAGACAAACGTTCCATTCACTGATGTTCAAAAGACGCGATCGACACTTTGGACACAAAGGGGCTGCAGCATAATAGGCTCATTTGCATCAACCAGTCGGTAATACACTGACCAGTGCAATAAGGTAATACTTAGACATAAATGGAGTTTCGCTGGCCTCAATCCCCCAGCGCTATGTAATACAAAAGCAAAAATAACATGAAAAGTTTGTGATGATCTAAGGATGACCTTTGAACAACTATTATAAATTGCATAAATAATAAACAACAAAAGACATCAACAGGCTTATACACATAAAACAAATGACATCAAATATAAGCTTAAAAAGGATTAAGGTTTAATATACGCTAATGCAATGAACTTTAGTTTTACAGTTCATGACCAACAAACTCTAAATCGAATCTGCGCTAAAAATCAACTCGAATTTTATAAACATATACAGAGAGAGAGAGAGAGAGAGAGAGAGAGAGAGAGAGAGAGAGAGAGAGAAGAGGAAGAGGAGAGGAGGAGAGAGAGAGATAAAAAAAAAACTTATAAAAATCTATAAAAATTATACAAACGTCCAAAGCCTCCACTCAGGAGGACTCAGAAAAAAAAACGAGAAATGGGAAAGAACATAATTCGGTCTTTCATTCCCCCCGAAGTTCAGGCTCCCTTAATCCTTCGCCAAATCCAGCGGTGCGAATAATGGCAGCATTCTTTAGCATTCCACGGAAATGGAGATCACAATCACGATTGTTCCACCCGAACTGACGTGGTCGGAATTCAATTTCACGAGTCAGCCATCACCCTGTTGCCTAGGTGAGGTTATTCAGATTGACAATTGATGACTGAGGTTTTTTTAGCCGTTGATTGATTGTCGTGTCTGCTGTCATTAGATTATTACATTTACAAATTTAGTTATGCACGTTTAACTTTTCCGATTCTTAAACAACGTATCATATTGTTAAAATCATTATTTAAGCAAATGGTGGTAAAGAGCTTTTATTATTTCTATACATATTATCGTCATTATTACTATAATAATAATAATAATAATAATAATAATAATAATAATAATAATAATATAATAATAATAATAATAATAATAATAATAATAAAAATATATCACAGTCCTCCAATTCGACTGGGTGGTATTTATAGTGTGGGGTTCCGGGTTGCATCCTGCCTCCTTAGGAGTCCATCACTCTTCTTACTATGTGTGCCGTTTCTAGGATCACACTCTTCTGCATGAGTCCTGGAGCTACTTCAGCCTCTAGTTTTTCCAGATTCCTTTTCAGGGATCTTGGGATCGTGCCTAGTGCTCCTATGATTATGGGTACGATTTCCACTGGCATATCCCATATCCTTCTTATTTCTATTTTCAGATCTTGATACTTATCCAATTTTCCCTCTCTTTCTCTTCAACTTATTATTATTATTATTATTATTATTATTATTATTATTATTATTATTATTATTATTATTATTATTCAACAAGATCCGACATTCACATCGAATAAGTTAAAGGAAAATCAGACAAATGAAACAGTAGTTTACATAATGATAATGTAAAAATTATCATGCACAAATGACTGATCGGTCAAAAACCAAATAATGAGAATATGATGATGTGACGCGCAGGGTTTAAATGCCAGAATTAAAAGATGTTACTTGGCCAACTTTAAATACTGATAATGAAATGAAAATCAGTGACAAATGTCACTGATGTGCTATCAGATTATGCTACCAAATTCTAACAAACATTTTTCTAAGATCCACTTGCAAATCTTAACCATAAACATCCCAGCAAGTAAACAATACAAAATATATATAGCTCAGCCATATCTAACAAAGTAATACAAGCGATATAAAATCCTGGACAACTTCTGAACTTCTGTAAAAACTGGCCAAAACTTTAGAACACAAATGTATTCCACAACCTTACCGTAAAACTCCATAAAACCACCATTTTTCTGTAACAGATATGTGGGCGAAGACATACGGAAACAGCAAAAGTACTTTGGGAGAAAGCTTATGTTAACTTTGCTGCTTTATTTCTGGGGGGAAAATAACAGATCTGCAGTCTTGTGCATAACATAACAGATTGCCATCCGAAAACCGCAGTTTACAAGAACGTCACACACACTAACACACACACAAACACACGCACACACACAGTAGGTGCTAACCTTCCTTTTTTTTGTTTGAGGGGGGGAATGGGGTGTGGGAACAACGGTTGTCACTCCCCCACACACGGACACACACACACAATATATATATATATATATTATATATATAATATATATATATATATATATATATAAATATCAAATTTACTTATAATTCCTCTTCGATTTTATTTCAGAGGTAGAGTGAATCGGATATGTAGCAAAATTTGGAGCTTACTATTTGTGAATAAAAAATGTCACGGTGATGTGATAAAAATTGATATTTATATATAACATATACATATACATGTGTGTGTATAAAATCAAGTATCCAAATTTCGATTAAATACAAAATATGCTGAATAAGGCATGTTGTACTAGAATAATCCGTCATCCATCTGATGAGGGAGTAAGAATCTGTTTTCGTCCTACGATGTTTTGTACAAACAACTGTGCATGAATAAACTTGAAAGTAATATGACGAAGAAAAACCGTGACAAAGACGTAATTCCAATACGTAATATCTATATAATTACTTTCTATTCAATAATGTATTAATATTCACGGCAGATTTCACTCGAATTAGGAAGTTTTGACTGATAATGTTCATAATACCAAATGCGCTGGAAATGTTGGTAATATTGTTAACAGAGAGAGAGAGAGAGAGAGAGAGAGAGAGAGAGAGAGAGAGAGAGAGAGAGAGAGTGTCAAGACGGTGAGGGCGCAAACGCTGCAAACTACATTGCCGTGATTACGTGTAAAACTGCCAATCCCTCATCAGTATTCCACCCGACGCACACAAACGTGAAAAAAAAAAAGCGGCATAGAAGTAGAGGAGGTATTGGCTGGGTCCTGAATTTCATTATCAGAGCAGATACGTGGCTGAAGGCCAACTCATCCACTTTATCAGCGGGCGACTGTGATAACACGCTCGTTTTAATTAAGCGGAGTGTTACCCTAAACGAAAATAGGAACATAGTGGGAACAAAAGAAAATAGGAACAACGAATATGGGTATTTATCCATTTAGACGAGGTCGGTAGGACACGTTGTTAAGTAGACTTATACTGTTGATACTTGATATGGATTTACTATAACGTAGGATGCGATAAAGTAGAAATTTAAAAATACATATAACCGACAAAGAATAATTGTACCCAAGTAAGTTAAATGTGTAATGTGATGTCCGTAGAGTTTATCAACTTCACTCTGGTCGGCAAACATTGAGCCAAGTATGTAAATGAAAATTAACGTTGGTTTTAGCATCTCCTCCATATTTCACGTGGAGGAATATTTTTTGGGGGGAATATATATATACAATGCATCTTCAGCACAACTGATTTTATGCCATAGCACGACAAATTTTAACAAATATGTTACCCCGATTCCCAAAGCCCTTTCTATAAACGAACTGGACAATAGTACACTTCACGGGAACATGCTTCGCAGAGGAAAGTATCAGAAGGATATTATTGTTACAGATGAGATATACGATGTAGCTTAACAAGGTTAAACAATACAGGGGGTTTTATGGATGAAAGGTGCACGGAAAATAAGAGAAGAGCACACTCACTCACGTCGTTCTGACACCCTACTATGAGATCCAACGACCGTTCATGATTTTAACAGACAACACTCGTCTCACAGCCAACAACGCTCGCTCCCACCGCTTAGACGCTTAGAAACGAATCCCCATTATCCGATTCACAACGCTCATTCGAAGCTGTTCATAAAACTAACAGGTAATACAGAACTTTGCTACTGCTCGAAGTTTAAGAGACCACGATCCGCATTTTTCGTATCAAAGTTTAGCATTAAAGGATTGGCAAAGAACTTACGCGCTGCGCAGGTTTGGGGAAGGGTTTCATCAATTATAAATGCTGCGATGTTTCTAGCCTTTCTCAATTATTTCACCATGTTGAATTTGACCGAAAGTTAGTTTTCGAACAGAAGTTACATTCCAACTAGTTTCAATGTTTAATTACCATAAGAATAAGCTTCATAATCCCTCATAATCCATGGACAATTTGTCTGTTCTCTGCGATACAGGTATGTTGAGCACGAGTATATCATTGTATGATATTGTTTTAGAATAAGGATGGTCCTTTTATATACATTTTTGAAGGCAACGTCAGGGCACAAATACTGCGTGACTTGCGATTAATATGAGTACTAAAATATGACTCGTTGCTTGTCTTAGTTTTTTCAGTAATACTTACTATTTATGCCGAATCTCTCCTTTAAAGTCCTTGTCTACCCATTTCGGCTGCGACACAATTAATTTACGATAAGAAAATTTGTGCTGCTGATGATACAGTGTAAAACATAATAGAAATCTCATATTCAACTATAGTGCTAATACTGAACTACTAATAGATTTATCTAATAATTTCCTAATAAGAAGCACTACCAAATATTACTAATGGGACCTTCACGAGACATATAACCAAGTTATTTAATTTCACATGCATTGTTAAGCCTTGTGCATTAAAGTGTGGTCTTGGAGATGATGTCTGGACGTGGTATAACTTAGTTTCAACTTTTCTTAAGCCAATAGCGAGGGTGGTATTTCAAAATTCTGTTTCAGCTATCACCATTTCTAATGCTCCAAAGCATTCAGGTGATTATTTTTCGAAATATCTCAGTTACGAAATCTGCAAGGTCTTGTTGCATAAGAGAATAAGAAGGTGGTGGATAGAAGTTCAAAGTGATATGATGCAGCAAAAGTACGGGATTACAGGGTACAATGTTCGCTAAAGTCTATTTGTCGTCAGCAGGAAACGTGACTGATGTCACTCCCCTGTTCTTAGTCAGTATTTTTTTTAACAGAGATTTTAGAATCTTTCTGAACTTCCCACATTCACAGGAGGAGTTGGAGCTCCTCCACAACGCACTGTTACGTTTAGTTACTGGCTTGAAATAACAACAGACACTACTTTACATACCCATACCGGCTACCCTTGCTGCTTCATGCCTCCCACCTTTTTAAGACAAAATTTTGTGATATTTACAAAAACCTGAGCAGTTCCTAAGGTACATAAGATTTTGCATATCTTACAGCACGCTTGCCTTTTAGCTTTCTGGCATGCTACAAGTTCCTTCATCACATCTAACGGCATAATCGGCTTAGCTCTGCAATTACTTCTTCCTGTTGAAACACTGACAAAAACATTCTGTAAGATCACCTGCACGCAAGCGCATGCGCTGGGTTCATCATTCAACCATGCAAAGTGCATTTATTGGCCACAAAATTCCTACTCTCTCTCTCTCTCTCTCTCTCTCTCTCTCACACACACACAAACAGACACACACAAATACATACACACATTTAAGTGGGAGTGGCTTAAAATTAAATCTATGCAATACGAAAGGGATTATGAATATAATACTATCTCGTTATACTTCTCTCGGCGAAATTCTCATCTCTCGAGATTCAATTTAAGCGCTTTCTAAAAGGTTTCGAAAGGTCTTTGATTCTCTTGACTGAAGATTCGTCGTTTATCTTTTATTTTCTTTTAGTCGAAACTTTAATTCTGGGTAAACATTTACGTGTTCAGAAACTACGAGTGAAACGATTGGATAAAAGGTGTTTTACATTTTTGTTAAGTTTTATATATATAAGTATATATTATATAATATTCATAAATAAATGTATTATATATATACTATAATAGGTATTATATATATTATATATATATATATATTATATATAATAGATTATAATATTATACTATATATATTATTATTATATATATAATATATATATATATATTATGAATATATTATTGATTATATTATAATATATATATATAGTATATATATATATATCACATATATACACTATCTAATATATATTATATATTATGTATATATATTATGATTATAAGGCTTAAAAATCAAACAGAACATGCACGTGACTTCATTGTATAAGGGAATATCACAGAGAAATGATAGACAGAAAGTATACATCAAGCTATTTCGCTTTTATTCAGGCATCGTCGAGTCACAAATGAAATAAATTTAGAAAGAAGGTTACAAGGTAAGCAAAAAGACAATAATACCAGTTGGTTAATTATCAAAAAGGTAAAAATCAAAGAGATAATCCAGGATTATCTCTTAGATCTTTACCCTTCTGACATTTAACCACCTGGTATTCTTGATCTTTTTGCTTACTTTGTAACCTTCTTTCTAAATTTATTTCATTTGTGCCTCGACAATGTTTCAATAAAGGCGAAAGCGCTTGGTATAAACTTTCTGCTTATCATTTCTTGTGGTATTCGCTGTTACACACACACAAACATATATATATATATATATATATATATATATATATATATATATATATATATAAATATATATATATATATATATATGAATATATAATATATATATATATATATATATATATATATATATATATATATATAATAGCATCGACCCTATATATGGATTCCCATTGGTCTCAATGGCATTTAGCCACCTGTATCTTTACATTTACCCCTTTTCCTGGTCCACTTTTTAATTATATATATATATATATATATATATATATATATAATATATATATATATGTATATATATATATATATATATATATATATATATATATATATATATATAGATTCATTAAAAAGTGGACCAGGAAAAGGGGTAAATGTAAAGCTACAGGTGGCTGAATGCCATTGAGACCAATGGGAATCCATGTGTAGTGTCGATGCTATTATGTATTACAAAGCGAGTGAAGAACACTCTTCAAAGAAAATAGAATAGCTTTAACAGCGTTAACGGGACCACGTGTAGGCGTTTTCAGAACCCAGAATAAAACTTATCCAAGTATTTGCGGAAGAGGCGTTCTTACCATGCTCATTGGAAAGATATAAGTAATGCTGATAAAGGCAAATACTTAAAAGAACTTAACGGGTCAGACTATAGAGAGACAGAAAAATAGTTCTACATGAGGTTGGCTTCTATTTACATCTAGCTGATAGTCTTTGCTCCATTTAGGATATCTGAATGTCTTGTCCATTTTATTATACAAAATCTCAACTATCATAATTTTCGACAATGTTGTACCAATATAAAAAAAAGAAGTGTGTACCAAGCGTCGCAAAACCTTGCATGAAGACACTAAAAAAATATGCCTGATAAAAGCACTCACGAGACAATGAGATATAAGTTAAGGAACCCATGTAGTGGGATTTATGATTTGCAGTGGACTAAGTCAGGGCTACTAAGTGAATGGAAAAGTTTCTTTTTCTAGTGACAAAAAAAAAAAGACTAGGAAAAAAAGGACTGAACGTGAATCGATACAGAAACTATGCCAGCCTGACAGAAAAAAAGCAGGTATGTTATAACAAAACTTCCTTATGAAAACAATTAGAATGCAAGCTGGAGGTGCATGAGAAGACAGGTACTGCACACGCTTTTGCATAAGAAGGTTCACTTGAAGAACCGGATGATGATCTAAAAAACACTTGAATCAAACTCAAACTATTATGCTCAACAGGTTGTTTGTTTGTATGTTGATTTTATGTTGCATGGAACCAGTGGTTATTCAGTAACAGGACCAAAGATTTAACGTGACTTCCGAACCACTTCGAAAGTGAACTTCTATCACCAGAGATACACATCTCTAATTCATCAGTGGAATGCCCGAGAATCGAACTCAGCAGCCACCACGGTTGCAGGCCAAGACCATACCGACCACGCCACTGAGGAGCTATTATGCTCAACAGAAACGTGGACCGCGTGAAGAGAGGAGAAGGGAGCCGTAAAATAGCTTAAAGGAAGATACTGAGGTAGATACCAGGAGCTTCTGACAGAATGAATAGAAAAGGAAGACTTTATGACGACTATGCTTGTAAAAATCAAATAAAAAGAGCAGAAGAGCTGGGTGAAGCATTTTGACCTTGAGATTTAAAGGGAAGAGATTATGATCAGAAAAGGGATGTTCCTCAGGCAGGACATGAGGAACAAACGAAAGCAGAGGAATAGCTGGAGAGATTTGGAGAAGGACGTAGAGTCACCCGGGATCGCGCAGAACTGCTGCCCAGCATAAAAACTGGAAAAGCGACGGAGATAGACTAATACGATTAAGATCGTAGGGAGATGGCGCTGCACAAGCTTGTGTGTGCTCTTGTTTGTGTCCATGACCCAAAGGGACAAAATTGTTGACATTATTTTTCTTTCCTTATATCAACAGTCGAGGCTTTGGTTCATTTGTGTTGCCAAGGTTACTATCATAAATAATATATATACATATAAACACACCCACAGACACACACAATTTATATATATATATATATATATATATATATATATATATATACTATATATAAATATACACACACACACATATATTATATATATTATATTATATATATATATATTATATATATATATATATATATATATATATATACTATATAATTTACACACAGACACAATATATGCTCGTGTGTAGAAATCTATATACTAGACACTGCACTGTTGTGAAATTTCGAAAGATCGTTTGGCACTTAGTTTTAATTAGATTCTCAAATATTTCATCAACATCGTACACACACGTAAACAACCAAAAACACAAAGTCTTCCAGCGATAGGTGTAATTGAATTTTACATTATAAGACGTCAACAAACTTCCAAAGGAAAATGTGTCAAAAGAAGGTGTCAAGAGAACTGCATGGAAAACAAATCTTCATGCTATGTATTTATTAATTTCCACGAAGGAGGAGAGAAAACTCTCTCTCAACCGTTGGCATCTCGTCAAAACCAACGAGAAATTCCAAGTATAAATAGGCAAGATTTCTGTTCATCTGCAGCTAACTCAAAAACTGAATTACACACAAACATGAAACATCCCACAAACTTCTGCTGTAAACCAATTATGAACAGAGGCTTTAATTAATATACTACCGCACCCAATTAAAGGTGACACCATTTAGCGGCATTAGTCGTAGGAGTTTATTCATAAGCTTAATGCTGCATATATGAGGTTATGCAAAAGTCATAACACGTACTTATGCGCGCGTCAGAAGCCTTACTAAGTGGCATGAGATTTACGAATCTATTCTATAATTCTTACATTTTTTAATATGCCGCAAGGAAGCAGATTAATTTATAAAAATACCAGTTAGCCGCTTCTCATAGAGATGACGAATGAAACGGCCTTAATAAATGAATAAGCTGCTTTATAATAAGACGTAGTCATGTGATGAGTGTGAATGTAAAAGAAATCCCCATTTTGAAGAAATAACAACTTTCACGGCATTCCGCATATGATGAAGAAAAACGCAATATACGAAAAGGTGAACCTTTCGCTTCAGGTTCTAACGCTCATCACACCTATCAGGACAGTGTCCGAGGGCTCTAGTCCATGTCCGAAAAAACATAAGAAAAAAATATGAAAGGTAAGGAAAGGACAAGGTCAAAGAAAGGAACTCGGCCCTGAGGAATGTGACTGACCTTTCTGCCTCTTGAAAGATGCAAAATCATGGTTTGGGGAAAAAGTAGGAGTATTAAGGCCCCCATATACTGAGCGATTGTCTGAACAACTGTCTAAACGATTGTCGTTATCGACCCACCCACACACACACACACACTATTCAGACAGAATGAACGATCTCAGCACCGATTTCAGCCTGAACAAAGGTATTGTCTCGAGAAGACATGGCATCACATCTAGAAGAGAGGCGCGCGATAGCGTTTCATCGGCAGACAATCCCATACATTGAACGATCTGTGTATGACAGACTTAAGTCGCAAGCCAGCAACCTGGTCGTGACAGATTCCCACTGAGAGCGTTCAGACACGAAGCTCCGCCCACTTTCATTCAGACAAGCCCATACACAGTGTTTTTGCGAACGATACAGACAATCGTTCGGTGTATGGGGTCCTTAAAGAGGATTCTTCAAACGTTTGGCGCTGGAGGGAAAGCAGTTTACTGAACAGAGCAACCGGATTATTATCCATTTCCGCAGAGAAACGTGGGAAAAGAAAGAATGACAGGCGGCGGGAGTCCTTTGGAAAGGAGCACGGACAATATTTCATTACGACGCCATAATGCTCTCAAGAATCGGCCTTCATGTTTTCAAAGTTATGAAAAATTATGCCTCAATAAAGCCGTCATAAATCACCAGCCCAGGCGGTCATTAGCGTAGTAATCAAGCTCTATTGTTATATAACTATGACTAATCACCTACCATTACGGTTGTTTTCCTAATATTTACATTTTAAGCTCTTAAAGACCCCCCCGGGTGTACAAACTTTTTCGACTTTCATAGCGTTTACTATTTGTTTCACAGAATAAACTATTTATGTAAATAAAATAAAAAAAGCCGCTTGCGTTTCCCCCTTTCACTACAGATTTTTTGTATTCATTCAATTTCTTATAGCTTCGCATTGCTCTCATCCTAGCTTGGAGAACTGCCCTGACACTTGGAGCCGAGTCTTTCGACTCAAGTCTTTCTCCTCGGTAGGATTGAATCAGAGTCGACACGAGGCTTATCTCTATTGTCTAAGGATGCTACCTTGGAAACTGTTCCGCTAAGCTCGAGAATGAAGCCCCTCATCATATCAGACGGCACGAACTCAATTATGTCATCTGGTCACCTTTCCCGTGTGTGTGTGTGTGTGTTGTGTGGGCGCGCGTGTGTGTGTATGTATGTATGATATAATAGTATATAATATATATATATATATATAAATATATATATAATATACAATATGTATAATATATACATATATATATATGATATTTTGGCATATTTTTCTCTCCTATGTAATTTCTATTGAAGTAAGTGCATTGTTCGCTGATTTTATCTTTTTATCAGCACTCAGAATCAGTCCTATACTGATTCATTTTTGAATAAAAATATAGTATCTGCTAACAATATCATTAACGTGAATAGAAAATCATGAAATTCATATACATATATATTATATATATATATATTATATATATATATATATATATATATATATATATATATTTCATTTATGTATAAACACTGCAAATACAATACAACTACGTACATTTCAACTTTCAATACCAAAATTTACAAAGAACAAGGAAAAATGGAAGCACGAGAGAAACCAATAACAAAAACTTACAAAAACCTTACCTATTTCAGCGAAAAATGAAATAGAAAAACATATTTTGGAGATAAAGAATCGTAAAATTCAAATGGAAAAAAACAAAAATTCGGATAAAAAAAAAAAAAAAAAAAAAAAAAAAAAAAAACAAAAAAAAAAAAAAAAAAAAAAAAAAAAGGTGTTAAAAAACATCATTTTTGAATCAGTATGAGAAAAAAGGTCTACAATAAAACGATCAGAGTCATCGCGAAGCAATATGGAAAAGGCGACATATTTTTGAGAGCCAACACTGAATGGAACAACCGGGACCTTTCGAACATTGGCGGGAAAACATCGGTGACAAAAACTCACCGCACAGGGAGGTGATGCTGCTGCTCTCTTCATGGACGAATTTCCGCGTCACTGCTTCTTCCATGATCTGTTTAACCTGCAGGGAAAAAAAAAGAGCAAAAGTAAACAACTTGTATTTTCACAGGAAGGTTTAACAGAAGAGAAAATAGTAAGGATGGATATAATTCGAGAACACTGAGCTAAAAGCGTTTTTGAGGATAAATGATGAAAAATGAATAGTTTATTTCACCTGGGAAAAAAAAGTGGAACAGCAATCATGGAACCTGATGATAAATACTGCAACGCCGTTAGTTTCATTAAATCAAAATTTAAAATTATTATATTGTATTTGTCCAGCCTGAGGAAAATTGAATAAAACGTTTAGTTCAACAGAGTACACTGGTGAAAATACTCCAGCATTATTTTCCCAGAGGTCAAGGGAATGAAATACAAACAAAAGCAATTCTATCATGTCGTATTACCAAAAAAGAAAAAGAAACTGGATATATCTTACTTAAAGAGCCTCCTAGTTAACCTACGAAACATATAGTGAATTTAGGAATCATTGGACGCTGTTTGTATGATTATTGTTTGTATGGTAATTTAACGTTGCATGGAACCAGTGGTTATTCAGGAACGGGACCAACGGCTGTACGTGACTTCCGAACCACGTCGAGAGTGAACTTCTATCACCAGAGAATACACATCTCAAACACCTCAATGGAATGCCCGAGAATCAAGTGTTCTGTGTTTATATGATTAAAAGCGTCACAGGAGAAACATGTTAATGTTAGCGTCAAAGAAAAAGAAAGACATCACGAAAGGATTTCGTGTTTGAGAAATGATAAATTTTATGTACAAATACTTATTTCTACTGAGTATCCTCTTTTGTTCTACGCTGACCAATGGGCTCACTTTTCATGGTCTATATCACCCGCAGGTCCATTATATTATTCTTCCATTGTCATTCTCTCCTTGACTGATGTTTGGCCCCAGCTTTCGCTTACTCGGGGAGTAAACCTATAAACTAATTTGTTGTTTGTTGTTGTTCTTGATGGGGGTGCTCACTCTATGGAAGAGCCTAAAAAGGTCTGAGAAAGATGTTTTGCGTCGAGTTAAAAACATGAATTTTAAGATACGTTATTTATGATTTATTTATTAGAATGAAAATGTAAAAAATAAAAATCTCTAATGAAATACAGCGCATTTATTTCCATTTTCGTTGGTGAAACTAGGCTCTATTTGATCGTAGATATAGGTTCCTCGTTGGACGAGTGGGTTGCGTGCCCGCCTACCAATTGGATGGTGGCGAGTTCGATTCTCCCCTCTGCCAACGTAGAACCAGAGGAATGTATTTCTAGTTGTTAGAAATTCATTTCTCGATATAATGTGGTTCGCATCCTACAATAAGCTGTAGGTCCCGTTGCTAGGTAACTAATTGGTTTCTAACCACGTAAAAATATCTAATCCTTCGGGCCAGCCCTAGGAGAGCTGTTAAAGTTAGGAATATATATTTACAACTTATGCCTGAGGGGAAAATATTGCACGCGTCCCGAGTAAGCTGGTGGTTGGAGCACTACTCCTCTTCCCTCGCTCTCCTTTCCTAAGTGAGTGGGTGTTTTTAAATGATGCTCCACTGCTGATATTCTTAGTTATTTGCTAATCCTGATTTGTCGGCTATTTTCTTTTATGCATCACCAGGTCTTCCTCCAAACGCTCTTCTCTTTTTTCATATATAAATAAGCCTTCAATGACGTGAAGCCTTGATTGCCAAATATTTAATAGCATCGTTACCGTTTTCTAAAGGTTTAACGGACATTAATAATAATAATAATAATAATAATAATAATAATAATAATAATAAATAATATATGTATGTATAGTTTGTGCAAAGTATATATATATATATATATATATATATATATATATATATATATATATATATATATATATATATATATATATATATATATATATATATATAAATATACACCGTTTCCAACCCTTTTGTCATGGGACAAAGCATTTAAAGATTAAATACTCAAGTATATATTGTTTCCACGAGCATAGTAAAAAAAAAACATTATAAGTTTTCAAGTTCCCCGCATTATTCCTAAAAGGGTCAAAGAAAAATTAAACCCTCAGACTGAATATATATATATATATATATATATATATATATATATATATATATATATATATATATATATATATATATATATACGCACAAATACTGCCATAGCCAGCTAAAAAACACCCCCAAGAGACGATAGCTTACAGGTGTTAAACAATATCAAATACATCAACAATTGTGTGTTTAAATAAAACTGAAAAGGTTAAAGCCCATTTTCCGACACTTGTTCTTCCCTCATGTTACCGCAGCTACATAAATATTCAAAATCATTTGCATAATAACACGTTGCGTAGGTGTCATTTACATTAGCCATTATGAAGGAGGAAGATAAACGCATCCCTACTACCCTCTCTGTAATATTAATATACACACACGCTCACACACTAAGACAAACACACATTATATATATATATATATATATATATATATATATATATATATAAATTATGTATATATATATATATATATATATATATATGTGTGTGTGTGTGTGGTGTGTGAGTGTGTTTTTTGCGTATGTACAATATATATAATATATATAATATATATATATATATATCTATATATATATATATATATATAGAGTAGAGAGAGAGAGAGAGAGAGGAGAGAGAGAGGAGAGAGAGAGAGAGAGAGAGAGTTTGCTAATATCTAAATATAAAAGGACTTTAAAGTTGACGACATAAGTATGAAAAAAGGCACAGTACAGTATTATATAGAATTCACATATGGTACATCTTATGAAAAATGTGACCCAGTCTCCTGACAAAAACGTCAGAATGACCGACCAGCAGAAAACTCAGTGACCAGAAAGATATATTTCGAGATGTCCATTATGGGAAAGACATTCCCTTTTCAGCTTCGGTGCGTTTCTTCAAAGAAGGAATAAGCACACAAAAATAAATAAATAAAATAAAAACGTGGTTAGTAGACCGCAAAGTCTTATATACTAAAATATAAGTAGTACCATTAACGTAATATTTATGGATTGCTAACGGGCATTCGGAATACTGTTATTATATATAAATATGCATCCATACATATAAATGCATTATGTATGTATGTATAATTGTACGTAAAACAAGTAATATTCCAAATGCAGACAGGTAATCGATTCATGTTATGGTAGTGTTGCTTCTTGTATCATACTTTGGGCGATTGTTGACCAAGCTACGTTTTTTGTTATATGTGTGTAGCATACACCACACACACACACACATATATACACACACCACACACACACACACATCACATATATATATATGTATATATATATTGGTATATATATATATATATATGTGTGTGTGTGTGTGTGTGTGTGTGTGTGTGTGTGTGTGAAGAAAGGTTAACGCTCCAGTTCTGCCTTTGAAGCTCATCTCTCACTGCGAAATGGACGCATTTTTCACATGAATGACCTCAATTCAACGAAAACCCTATAATAAAGGACACGTTCTGACCTCATTCGTTTCCTCGGTGTGTTCCGTCTCTCCTCCAGTGACCTCACTTAATACGTCATCTCCACTCTTCTTTGTCAATTTCAAAATCTAATCCTTTTACCATCCAAAAAAATGCAACGTTTATCGGTAATGTAACGGTGAAATGTCAGACTTGCATTTGCCTCAGTAACGTACCTGTCTTATGCATAACTTATGCTCATCAGTGCCAATATTTAGTCTCGATGTACCTCGTCAGTAGTAAATTTGGAAACAGTGTCTAACAAACTTCACAAGCTTATCTGTGGGTACGTTTATCGAAGCAAATTATTCGTGAAAATCTAGTCATTTACCTCTATATTGTCTTATAATATCCTGTTTCCATAATGTTTTTAAGAGGCTTTGCATCACTTTTTAGTTGCGGGCTTTGTTGGTCCGTCCGCCCTCGGATCTTGAAAATTACTGAGGCTAGAGGACTGCGAATTGGTACGTTGATCATCCAACCTCCAATGATCAAACGTACCAAATAGCATCCCTCTACCCTCAGTAGATATTATTTTATTTTAGGTTAAAGTCATCTATAATCGTACTTCTGGCAGTGCTATGGGTATCAACAACTTCAGTCACCACCGGACCGTGGCTAAGTCTCTCGGGCCCCGGCTACGAGTTTCATGGGCCGTTGCTGAGTCGGCCACCAGAGAGAAGACTACTCGATTGCGTCTTGGAAACCTCGGCACATTTTTTACCCGTTATTATAATTTCTAGTCTTTATTTCTCTAATGTCTTCCATCATATGAAGCTGGTAGACAGAGGAAGAGATCCAAGACATCAAAGGGTTCAACTCTAAGCTTTGTGGATTAAAAACACTTCCAACGTACGGGTAGTTTCCCAGTTTGGAAGAAAGTTCCCGGTTTAAAGTGCCTCGAACCTACCGATCTCAGAGTCCTGGTTCGATTCCCCGCTCCGCCAACGCAGAATCAGAGGAGTTTATCTGGTGATAGAAATTCATTTCTCGATGTGGTTCGGATCACATAATAAGCTGTAGGTCCCGTTGCTAAGTAACCAATTGGTTCCTAGCCACGTAAAAATATCTAATCTTTTAGGCCAACCCTACGAGAGTTGTTAATCAGCTCAGTGGTCTGGCTAGACTAGGATATACTTAACTTTACACTTCTGCGAACATCTACGACACTTAATTTTACACTTCTGCGTACATCTACAACACTTTTGCAGGATGAGTTGACTTAGAAAAATGGAGCTACCCAATCAAGACTGGAAAACCACAACTTTCCCTAACAGACCAGTAAAATAATTCTGAATAAAAGACAGAAACTTTAAACTGGATAACATTATCTATAATTAACTCCTTGAACAGTTATGATAATCTGAGCTAATCACTGCCCACACGCGCACGACAGTCTTACCCTGATAATCATCCCTGCATCCAATTTCAAATCGTCATAATCTTTCAGCTCAAATCTCTCGAACTTTCTCTACCTTTAACCTTACTGGTTCTTCATACCTCCTCCGGTTTCCTCTGGGGATTTCGAACCCTGGTCATACTGCTAGACCCATTACTTGTATACGTGATCCACCCATTCGTCCTAATACTCGCCCACGGCCTCCTCAGAGTCATTTCGTTCTTGCTTTATCCTCAAAGGACACTTTTTCCCTTCTGAACCCAGAACTAGCTCTTTTTAAAGTACCAGTTTTCTATCAATCTTATTAAAATAAGATTCCTATTTCCATAGGGTGTACGCCCCTTCATCATCTCCATAACACGAAACTGAATCTAAATAATCTCCCTTTTATTATAACTTATGGTCACTTCTCCGTAAAATAACACAAGTAAATAAACACAGATAAATAAAGAAAACCAAAAATACCTAATCAATATTCCCTTTCTATAATTATATTAATCTATATCCTGTGCTATAGTGGGCAGTTTTGGCATGCCACAAAGGTCGATGATTCTTTGGAAGCTTGTATTTCAAGTCAATGGCCCATTTAGTGTGCTTGTTCTATGTGAATAGCTTTCAACTACTGAAATAATAATAATAATAATAATAATAATAATAATAATAATAATAATAATAATAATAATAATAATAATAATAATAATATGGAAAACGAAAACGTTTTCTATTCCTGCATCATACAAACAGTTACCCAAACTGAAATAGGCATCCAGAAGCCTTCAGAGAGACGCCCACAACCACTTGTAAGGCTATTATGACGGCATCATTGTGCTAAAATTACACTGGTTATCGGGTACGACAGATATTCTCAAGCAATATCATAACCAGCAATTTATATCAGCACATGTGGGAAGCCACATTAGCAAACAGGGGGGAAGAAAAATACTTTACAATATATATATAATTATATGCCCAATAGCTCTTATACCAAGATATTTTATTTATAAGGTTATGAAACCTACGTTATTGCAAAGGTCACCAATCTGGCCTTCATTACTTGAGCATTTATAACTGAGAAATGCTTCATTTTTTCATATAATATGAACGCATCGTCTTCCTGTTTTTTCTAGTCATTATTATGAAACTCTGAAAATTTCACTTAAAATCTGCTATCACTGGCCTTACATAATAACCACAGTAAAAATAAACAGCTGATATCCCGTAAGATACGTCGACTTACATAGTAAAGTTAACATCTGCTTCTATCTTGGGTTGATGAAATGAAAACCTCTACGGGAATTAAATGACACTTTTCATCTCTTGTCAGGCTTTCTTCCGAATGCATAACGGTCGCATAACGACCCCTTCCATATTTGCTTTTACCTTTTTTCGTTCCACCTCTCTCTCTCTCTCCTCTCTCTCTCTCTCTCTCTCTCTCCTCTCTCTCTCTCTCTCAACATCCTGCTCTGTATAAGATTTAGATTAAATGAGGGCAGCCGGCTAACTATGACAAAGAGAGATACAGGATCCCAAGCTCCTTCAAACTTCCAAAAATATTAGCAGGACTTCGAGATGGGCAAGAGACAAAGAAACAAAAGGAATACCGAGTAAGTGCAAGAAATAGGGGCCTAAAAGTCAACGATCTTTCAACTTTTCTCATCTCCATCTCCATAAAGATCCGGTCCGTTACACCAGCCCAAACCCTGACTGAACCCCCATCCCAGCACAACCCCCACCCAGGTACCACCCACCCATACCAGCACCTACTACATTCAATCCCTACCCGTCTACCTACTCCCCATAGTCCCCTCCCAAAAGTATTGATATGTGGGTCCCGTTACTTTCAGGTGTATGAAAGATACACAATCTTTAGAGAGAGAGAGAGAGAGAGAGAGAGAGAGAGAAGAGAGAGAGAGAGAAATACGACCGCATATATCATCATCGTTCTCCTATCGGCATCATTCCATTCATCTGGCGGGCAACATTTGCTAGTTTACTCATCACCAGTTTTGTTAAATAACTTGTTCTTTAGCGTCATATCTGTTCTTGGTTAGTCAGTACAGACCTTTTTCGTACTATTCATGATTATCTGAATATCATTCGTGTTCTTTTATGTACCTCAGATTTGTAATTTTTAAAATCTAAATTCGACCATTATCGTATGTATTGTATGTATGTATGTATGTATGTATGTATGTATGTATGTATGCATCACCACTACTTTTTCCTCTTCACGAATACACAGGAATACATTCAACCGAGACGTGTTTGAAGGCGTAACATCTCCACAAACGGGCGCCGTTCATCAACACCAAAATCACTATAGAGTATAGAGCCTTCCATCCAATATCCATTTCTTTATCTTTAATGAGATCTGGGGCGCTTCAATCAAACACAGTCCCTTTTGATGACGAACGCAGACTGGGTGCGGAGTATGGAAATGTACCCCGCCCACGCATCCTATATGGACGAGTCTCCAAGTGGGACGTGGATCCTTTGATCTCCAGAGCCGCGTCTCCACTGCAGACGCTTCTACGGAATCGTCTGTGTCAAATACGAAAGTGTCGGTCGCCGAGCGGCATATTCGATGAGGAGGTGAATGCTTGATGACCCCAGCGACAGCACCGGAAAACAGGCGGGAGAATGTTCATACGACATTCGATCTTTTTTTTCTTTCTTTTTTTTTAAGATAAGGAATGTGACTATGAAGTTAATGGCTATCAACTTCATAGTTTTATGCTAATTTTTTTTAAAGGAATGTGACTATGAAGTTAAGGGCTATGAACTTCACTTTTTTATGCTAATGGACATTACAGATTTAATCATTCATAGCCATCAACTTGATATTTAAACAGAATGGAAGAATGAATTAAACGACCATTTTTTTTATTAACTTTATGTTCTGAAGAATATAAGTAGAAATACATCAGGAAGTGTTAATAATTCTTCCCACTAAAGATATTGTTACTACTGACTTGATAACTTCATGACGAGAATGTGGGCAATAATTACTAAGTTATACATAGAATGAATAATAAATATTCACGTATTTCTATTGCACTATATCCTATACTATATTGTCACGAAAATTTATTTTCCGAAGAAAATCGCTCCTACATACATCTCTGCAATTAACTTTATTTTCTGACTGGTAAGGATGAGAATGAACTATCAACTGCAAGTTACTTATTTGACGAAGACAGGAAAACGAATATCGTTTAATTCTCGGATTTCCGTTCCCTTCCATTTCCAATATGGAAACAAATACGTTCGGGTTATCAATGCTTTATAAAATGTCTATGAGTGACTCTCTATCCCCAATACCTCTTTCTCAAACTGAAGTCACGTCGATATATAATATTTTCGTTATCAGAATTGATTTATACCAACATTTCACGACAACTTCTTCAAATGACCCAGAGGTCTTCACCTTTTTCATCCTATGACGCCCCTACACTCTTCGGGATATGACCGTAACCCCGGTTATAAATGTTGAAATGGTGAACCTTGTGAAAAGGTAAGATAAAACAAAATGATGTAAATATCGGGGTTTATTGAAAATGCCACGAACCAAAACCTTGAAAAATACCACATAGCCTCCACAAATGCCAGAACATTGCAAATTCCACAGAACTACTGAAAATCTCACAAATAACAAAACATACTTCTCAGCCATAAGTCTAACAAGTTGCACTCACTAAAGTCTAGCAAGTTGCACTCACTAAAGTCTAGTGAGTTGCACTCACCAAACTCTAGCAAGTTGCACTCACTAAACTTTAGCAAGTTGCACTCACTAATCTGGTAAAAGCCCAGCCGGCCAATCCAAATATATGAAAATAAATCATATTCTCCTGAACCCTTTGTGACCCCTTGAGAAACTCCAAATGACCACCCCGAAGGGTCGCGACCACCAGGTTAACAACCACTGATATTCTAACTGAATGAAGGCACTCAAAGCTGATCTGCTGCCATGAGCTTCATTTCAGAGGGGAATATTAAAGCTACTGAATAGTCCGCTATCACCGATTCTCATTTTTTGACTCGTTATTAATGCAGGATGGGTCATCCATCAGGATCAAAGCATCTCCCTGCAGCTGGTGGGAAATTTATGCGTATCTGTATGTATATGTATATATGTGTGTTTGTGTGTGTGTGTGTATATATATATATATATATATATATATATATATATATATATATATATATATTATATATATATATATATATAATATATATATATATTACTACAAAGGTGTCATACACACAGACACACACACATATAATATATATATATATATATATAATATATATATATATATATATATATATATATATATACAGAGAGAGAGAGAGAGAGAGAGAGAGAGAGAGAGAGAGAGACTTCTATTAGTTTTTTTTTTTTTTTGAGACTGTACCTAGGTTAAATCCTCGGTAACATATATATATATATATATATATATATATATTATATATATATATATATGTGTGTGGGTGTGTGTGTGTGTGCGTGTGTGTGTGTGTGTGTTGTGTGTGTACCGAGGATTTTAAACCTAGGAACAGAGTCTCAAAAAAAAAAAAAAAACTAATAGAAGTCTCCAAGTCTCTCTCTCTCTCTCTCTCTCTCTCTCTCTCTCTCTCTCTCTCTCTCTCTCTCTCTCTCTAAAACGAAAATAGTAGAGGAAACTCATGTCTATCAAACTAAAGTTCATTATTAAAACAAACAAGATGAATGAGATTAAATAGAAAAGCATGAAATAAACACAAGACATAAGACCCTTAGTTGAACCATTTCCTCCTAAGGGCACTATGCCGTTAGACCTATCAAGCAAACTCCCATAACACAAGTCCCAAACACTCAAATGTATAAGTCCGTAACATTGTCAAAATTCCCTGTGTACTTGTGATCTTCCAGCAATACATCTAGAGGCAGAGAGAAAAGAAACAAAATAAAAAAGAATAAAACTGCAGAGAAATGTAAAAGAATAACAATGCAGTTGAATATAAATGACCCAATCAATCCACACTTCATGATATAAAATATCACTGAAAAATATAAACGTTGCGACAAATACTACAAAGTTCAATTGGGCTCGTAAATAGGTTTATTTTCCGTGCTCACCTTCAAGGCAATCGGCAGGAGTCTGAAACAGCGACCTACTCTGGGCAATGGGTGTCTCTTATGAATAATGAAAATTGCTTCAGAAATCAAAATCTATCTTTCACGCGTTCCGCCCATCGAACCGACTTACGTACATACTTCCCGCACAGAGCATGCCCATAATCAACTTCTATTGCGAGAAGCTTCCGTGACATTTCTCAGGGTCAATTCAAGGAGAAGCCAAGTCAATGAGATGTTATCAATGGGTGCACTTCTTTGTCTCCGTGCGAGCCTGCTCTATGAGCTGATTGAGCAAGCACTGACAAGTGTCTTTGTAACACCTGACACCTTCAACCTCCTTCCGCTCACAAGATCCACGTATGTAAGAATAATTTATGAATTATACTGATTTCAAAAGGAAAACATATATATATATATATATATATATATATATATATATATATATATATATAGTACCTATACATACATAATCATATATATAATATATATATATAAAATTTTTTTTATATGTATTGATATATATATATATATATATATATATATATATATATATATCACTACAAAGGTGTCATTCATATATTATATATATATATATATATATATATATATATATATATATATATATATATATATATACACACACACACACACACACACACACACACACACATATATATATATATATCATATATATATATATATATATGTATGTATATAATATACATGAATGACACCTTTGGTAGTGAGATATATAATATATTATGTATTATGTATATATGTATATGTTATATATATAATATTATTATATATATATATATATAATATATATATATATATATATATATATATATATAGATATGTTAATGGTACATATTGTATAATGTATATATATATATATTATATATATATATGAATGAAACTTTGTATGGATATATATATTATTATATATTATATGCATATATATATATATATATATATATATAATATGTTTCCTTTTGAAATCAGTATAATTCATAAATTATTCGTTACATAGTGGATCTTGTGAGCGGAAGGAGGTTGAAGGTGTCAGGGTTTACAAAGACACTTGTCAGTGCTTTCGCAATCAGCTCATAGAGCAGGCTCGCACGGAGACAAAGAAGATATATATATATATATATATATATATATATATATATATATATATATATATATATATATATATATATATATATATATATATATATGTGTGTATATATATATATATATATATATATATATATATATATATATATATATATATATATATATATATATATTATATATATATATATACTACCACTATATGGGCATCACTGGAAAGTTGGCACCGACTATTTTGCTTTTCTGATCATAACATTTCAAACTTCTCTTTTTTATCCAGGGTTACGTGACGTACGCTGCCATTTTACAAGTTTACAGCGTTCATATTCTCTGTTCAACTAGCTACGGAAGTAAATGGCCAGTTAACTCAACAATTACACTCAGAACGTAATATAACAAAGGATAAAACTACAACACTGATAGAGGCGAATGACGGAAAGAGGCTTGTCAAAAACGAAAAATCACCATCGGGCCATTTATTAAAGAAAACTAGGCGTAATCTGACCTCCAGCTTACACGGAGCGCGTGATATATTCTACAGTCAAATAGCGCGTTGTTGTCACCAACGAAAATTAAAATAAATACGCTATATTTTATTAGAAATAATTGTTCTGTAGTGTTTAACATGCACATTATTTATTTATTATAATTTCATTATAATAAATAAATCATAAATATCCTATCCTTAAATTCCTTTAACTTAACTTAGCCTTTCTATTTTAGGCTTTCCTACCACCAACAACAAGAGCAACAATGCAATTTGCAGGCTTACTCCCCGAGTAAGCGAAACGGAACGCTGAAAAAGACAGAAAGGCCATTTTTTGTTTACAACATAAGCTATACATATATAACGAGGAAACTCGTGGGATTAATACTGTTAAGATAGTAAATAGCGTAATTAATTCAGCAGAATTAACGAGTCACAATTCATTCAAAGGTTGGTTATATTCAGTAAACATGTCAGATGATCTCCTAAACATAATGTTATCAATTCATAAACATCTTGGTGAAAGAATGTGTACACTAATATATATATATATATATATATATATACTATATATATATATATATATATATATATACATACTTATGTATGTATGTATATAATTATATATATATATAATATATATATATATATATATATATATATATATATATATATATTATATATATATATATATATGTACGTGTGGTTGAATGGATGCATGTAACTGTATACTATTTTAGAAAAGTAGAAGAAAATTCATTTAATCAATCATGCAATGAACGAGGAGTAAACATCAAGGTCACACAAAAAAAGGAACCTCGAAAAATCTGTAAAGCTAATTATCGTTTTAAAAACAATAAATCAGCAGCAATAAAGACCCTCATGGTTCCTAAAAATAAAATAAAATGGCAAAGAAAAAAAAGTCTATATATAAAAAAAAAAAAAAAAAAAAAAAAAAAAAAAAAGGAGTTGTAGGGAGACGGATAAAAAGTCAATGGGAAATGGTAAACACAGCTCGTTCCCAGAAATTAGGTTTAAACAAGTAAAAAAAAAAAGTCCAAGGAGTTTTCTGCACAGCGTGGAATTCTGTATGAAACTCTCAGCCACGGTTCACGAAACACTCAGTCCCGGCTTCAGCCACAGACCGGTGGTAGCTTGCGTTGCTGGCAACTACAGGGCAGCCAGGCGCACGATTAAGGCTAACTTTAACCATAAATAAAACAAACTACTGAGGAATAAAGGGCGGCAGTTTGGTATGCTCGACGATTGGAGGGTGGATGATCAACATACCAATTTGCAGCCCTCTAGCCTCAGTACTTTATAATATCCGAGGGCGGACGGACAGACACATAGCCATCTCAATTGTTTTTTTTTTTTTACAGAAAACTAAAAGGGCTGAACGTCAGAGACGCGTAGAACCACAGAATACAAAGGCATGCGAGTGAATGAAGTCATCCTCCCCCCCCCCCCCCCCCCCAAAAAAAAAAAAAAAGTGGTAAAAGAAGCATTTTTATATATATACATTTCTTTCCTCCACGTATGGCCACACGATGGATTAAGAATGTGAGGATTATCACGTACAGGTCTACCAACAAACTTGCAGGTAATTAATGATGAATCATGAACATGAAGACATTTAACAGTTTCTATGCGACCTGACAATCTCAAAATGTATAAAATGGAGAGATGTGGAACGCCGATGTACTAAATTAAACAGTGAATTTCATGAATGTTAAAAAACGGTAGTGAAATTTATTTACCATAAAAACATTTTTTTTCTTTCCAAGTTTTAAAGCGCAAACCGGATCTTTGAGAATGAAAGCATGGCACTTATTGCAGTCCATTATTGTCGAGTAAAATATCTCTCCAAAAACGAGGTGCACTTTTAATAAATGAAACAGAAATTTTATTATATAAAAAATGCCAAGAAAATGCTGCGAGATATTTATCAACAAAGTTATTAATATCGGCACCGTCACAGAAAAAACAAATTGTTCCCAGAAATACATCAAAGTTTCATCATGATTCAGTATGAGAGGATTCTCACGATGGAGCCGCTAATGGTTTTTCGAAATGAGAGAGAAAATCTACACTGAAAAAAGATCTTCTATTCTGTCACAATATTCAAAGAAGATACGTATTCATTAATTCAAAGAAAAATTAGTCTATTAATTACGTTTCCCACGCAAAAATTATTTTGTATATTTCCAGACATGTATAGTAGACTTCCTTAATAAAATCCGAGCGATTCTTTCTCGAGAAAGGTGAATGAATTCCCCCAAAGGGGGAAAAGTGAACTGGCTTTTCCCGCTCAAAACTTCTTCTGGAGAGTATCAAGAAAAGCACGAAGGAGTTTTTCATCACGAAAACAAGATGGATTTCTTAATATTACTTAAGTACAGAATTCCAATTGTTTTTAAACATAAATGAAAGTTTCACTTCGAAATGACGCTAATTTACCCGGTTACAAAATTATCTAATCGTCAGAATATATTAGGGCTGCTGATTACACGCATTTGTCATTCAAAGTGAAATTTCCTATCGTGAAACTGTAAGACTTGCATATAAATAAAATATATAGTCTTATTATACATAAATATCACTATGGTTGTTATGTTTATTGGCAAATGAAACTGGAATCTTCTGTTGAAAAAAAAAAAGTAACGTGTGATATTATAAAAACTCAAAAGACTTCTCAAAAACATCTGAGTGAATTATTATTATTAAATATTATTGTTATTATTATTATTATTATTACTATTATTGCCAAGTGATACTGGAATCTTCCTGACAGAAAAAGTAACGAGTAACATTATAAAAACACAACACAATTTTTAGAAACATCTGAGTAAATTATTATTATTATTATTGACTTCCCTTTACAACGTGAAGCCCAAGTCATTAACCTATTAAAATCATCTACAATATCAACTCTCCACATGCAATATGTCGGAAATAAAAAGCAGGTGAAATTTAAAAAGAACTTAATAAACAGATAATTGTATACACATAAAGAAACATATATCCACATATATTTAAATAGTATCAATATATATATATATATATATATATATATATATATATATATATATATATATATATATATATATATACATACATATATAGTATTTGCGCGTGGAAATACTGCAATATAAGTTAAATAACCAAGGCAGTGTTCATTTACGTAACACAAAGGCCCCTTTGAATTTCTCATCATTCAATTTTTCAATAGAGAGGGCGAGTGTCCCCCTCCCCCCCCAACCCCCTTCTCATTATAAGACAGTGAGTGACATCCCTCATTACTGTGTGAATGAGGTTCCTCGTCAAAGCACGAATAAACCTTGATCATATTCATCATAAAACCGTGGAGTTTTCATAGTAAACCCTGAATTCCCTTCCCTACTTTCGTTACGAAAATGAAATTATCACTTTCACGATATTAATGATCAATGATGCAACACTGTACGCTAGGCGTTGGCCGTAATATTTATAGTAATACATGAAAAAAAGATAATCCATACCCAAACGAAACACCAAATTCTTGGAATCCATATCAAAACTAAAAGAATGCACTGGAGCAACAGGCAATAAATCAATAAATAAACAAACAAACAAATAAATAAGTAAATAAATAAGCTAAGGGACTTCAAGTATACATTGCCAACGCGGTATGGAAATCGATCTCCAAAACTATATTACGAGCGCTTATCTCAAAAATATAAAAAAATGAAAGTATGTGAATCTACATCCAGAACAAAATACCAAAAACCAGTACAATCATTGGCATTCACACTGAAAATGAAGGAATTCAAGATATCCACATCCCTCAGAAAAAGAGAGAGAGGCTGAAAATCCATATTCACCGAGACAGGCAACAGAAGTGTGACGCCCACTTTGTTGCAACTCCTATGATCCACAGCGGGACGTGAGCCATAAAAAGAGGGACAATTAAGTCTCCCTCGGGATAGGAAGAAAAAGGGCGCCTCCTCTATCAGAGGGCCATTCGAAAAACCTCTATAATAACCCAGCCTAGCATCGCAGCCATGAGATGAACGGTGGAGTTTTATATTGACATTTACAGCTGTAACTCGTCTCCTCACGCATTTTATGAAAGAAACATCTTTAATTTAAAAAAAAGCCTCAGAGCAGTCACAATCACCAGTAAGGTTGGTTGTCAGAGCAAGAGCCCGTTCTGACACATTGAACTGAACATAGAATTTAGGCCAAAGGCCAAGCACTGGGACCTATGAGGTCATTCAGCGCTGAATAGGAAATTGACAGTTTGAAAGGTGTCACAGGAAGAAAACCTCGCGGTTGCACTATGAATCAAGTGTTAGGAGAGGGTGGAAAGTAAGATGACGAAAGAGACTATAAAAGGGGGTGCAGTAACAGGAAGGAAAATGGTTGCAGCTAGGGGCCGAGGGCACGCTGCAAATAACATTAAGTAATGCCCACAGTGCATCACATGAGGTCCACTGAAGGCACTACCCCTCTATTGGGCCAATTCAGGCCCATGGCAAGTTTAATCTTAAATACATTATTACCATCAATCACAGGTGGCTTCATACGCGTCATCGCCCTACTACTCTCTCTCTCTCTCTCTCTCTCTCTCTCTCTCTCTCTCTCTCTCTCTTATGAAATGAAATAGGCATGAAAAGGATTATTCAAGGCCAGCCAACACAGAGAAGCGTCAGCCAATATACCCACTCGCAGATGACATCCCATTTCTAGCGGCGCAGATGGATACCAGGAAATAAGCAAACAGAATAGAAAGGAACATCCAAGGCTTCTGGGAAGCAGGGACATATTAATTTCAATGATTGAAGTTCTTTCCATCCTTAATCATCTTTTCGTATTCTCCTTCAATTTCATTCTTTAGTGATGAGTGATTTATCTGATAAAACTATCATCCAAGCATTTGGTGCCACTGCTTCATATTCATACGCACGCATACATAAAAGTGTACACGCATATACACACACATACTCGTGTAATGTATATATACACGTATGTAAAAGTAGCCACAGCGCATATATATATATATATATAATATATATTATAATATATACATATATATATATATATATATACTATATATGATATATATATATAAAATATATATATTTTATATTATTAGTTATATGTCATATCACACTACCGTGATTCATATACATACAACGAACTACAAATGTCCTTTAATATCTAATTCGCCTCTACCTCGGATTTAATATATTTTCATATATGTTAACCAAAGGGGAATTTCTTAGTCGATAAGAAATTTGTCAGCTCACGGGCGCGAACATCGAACCCAACAAATTCAGGACGCACAGTGAAGCCTAAACCACAAACCGCCGTCCTGAATTTGTTGGGTTCGATGGTTCGCGCCCGTGAGCCGACAAATTTCTTATCGACTAAAAAATTCCCCTTTGGTTAACATATATGAAAATATATTAATTCCGAGGTAGAGCGAATTAGATATTAAAGGACATATGTAGCTCGATGAATATATATATATATATATATTATATATATATATATATATATATATATATATATAAACTTTACGAAATTCGGTACAATGTTACAGATCTTGCAGTACTGCAGAGACTCTAGATCCAATTCAGCCTTGCGGAGTTTACGAGTAACTTTTAACAAGCTCCGGAGTAAAGACGAAATCATCGGGTTAGGTATAAAAGCAACCACTTCGAAAACCTGTGATCAAATGTAATTATCAGATTTATATATATAACATATATATATATATATATATATATATATATATATATATATATATATAATATATATATATATAATTATTTGCTGGAAAATACCACTAGCAACAGCGGACATGAAACAAGAATAATCACGACACCATTACCAGGAGTAATGACAACCAATTCCATAACATAAGGCGCACGATTAAAATAGCCATTTATGGGAGTAATCATACAATGCCACGGCCATCAATGAGACAGAAATAGGCACTTCCAGAAATAGAGATATAATGAAAATATCACTTCCAGAAATAGAGATAATGAAAATATCAGACATGAGATAGAAATAACCATTTGCATTTACAATATTGATTAGCAACGAGATACAGTTTGATGACCAGACATGAAAAGGAAACCCCTTATGAAGTCACAACGTCGCAATGCCACTGCAGAAATACCCTTTTGCGTGAGTAATTTTACTATGCTACTATTTGACATGATATACAAATGACTCATCTCCGAGAATTATCCCAAATGAAATAGATATATTTAATGACAGTGGTAATGATACTATGCATTACGCATGGGTTTTAAATAACCTTCTACAGGAATACCAACGCAATGACACTATCAGCCATATGAAAGAAATAGCCATTTCCAGACGTAATAACATGACGTAAGAAGAATGGATGCGAGCAAGCACCCAGGAAGAATTGATCAGAAGCAGGACGACCCAGGAAGAATTGATGCAGAAGCAATGACGACCAGGAAGAATGATGCAGAAGCAATGACGACCCAGGAAGAATTGATGCAGAAGCAATGACGACCCAGGAAGAACTGATGCAGAAGCAATGACGACCCAGGAAGAACTGATGCAGAAGCAATGACGACCCAGGAAGAATTGATGCAGAAGCAATGACGACCCAGGAAGAATTGATGCAGAAGCAATGACGACCCAGGAAGAATTGATGCAGAAGCAATGACGACCCAGGAAGAATTGATGCAGAAGCAATGACGACCCAGGAAGAATTGATGCAGAAGCAATGATGACCCAGGAAGAGTTGATGCAGAAGCAATGATGCCACGTTAATATCAGACATATAATTAAAACTCACATATCCAGGGGTAATGATACAAACTGCTATCATGATATAGAAATTACCATTGACAGGAGAAGTGATATAGTCTCATTATCAGACATGAAAAAGAAATAACCATTTGTTCGAGGAGCAATATAATGCCACTGTCAAATATTAGACAGTGAATACCATTTCCAGGTATAATACCAATCTCAGACCGAGACGGCCGCCAACAGAAGCAGATATCCAGAAGTGGGAATACGATGTAATTACCAAACGTCAGATAGAAATACACATTTGCATACGCGATGATACGATATAATCACCAGACACAATATACAAAATAACCAGTCACAAGATTAATGATAGTGTTGTTAAGAAATTCACAGTCTCGTGAAAACAAATTGTTAAAAAATTGTGGATATTTTTTAGCAATAATGATAGTGTCATAATCACACATAAGATACAAATAAATATATGCGGAAATAATGATACAAAAATACTATCGAACATTACTAAGCAATAACCATTTTTCAATGTAATGATACGATGTATTTATCATACATGAGATAGACAAAAATGTATTAAGCTTCTAAAAGACAGACAAATGTGTATTCAGCTTCACAAGAACAAAAGGAAATTGTGGCACAGATCTCTAACGTCTTACTATCAGGATGCCGTCAAGGCCAGTATTTCAGACTGTGCTCTGACAGTGGGGGAAAGATTTCTTCATCCTTTGATATCAATAACATCCCTTTCTCTGCAGACGTCCACACACATACATTTCGCAACACTACCTTTGCTAAAGATTTTGTGATAAAGGATAGAGGAAAGGACAATAATCTCTTATATAAAAAACGAAAAGGCGGTGACATACGAGCGCCTAAAATCATAAAACTAAACATCGATAGAAAAAATGGAAATCATACATTCTTCAACGCAATATTGACACACCCCGCACTTCTTTTGTTACGAGCATATGTTTCATGAGTTTTAAACAAAACAAAAGAAAAAACGAAAACGATAAAAAAAAAGTAAGAAATATTTTGGGAATAAGAAAAAGCGACCAAGGAGAGAGACACAATACTAACTGGGACCTGGGGGACCTGAAGAGATGATTGTCGCTGGACTCTCTTCGCAGAGATGTTGAAACAAGGACAACACCAGGAGGGTGAATCACAATGAGTTGAAGGAGATGATAATCACCATTAGACAACACTTGTTTATTTGTCAATGTATACGCACAAACACACACACACAAACACACGCATATATATATATATATATATATATATATATATATATATATATATATTTATATTTATATATAATATATATATATATATTCATAATATATATATATATATATATATATATATATATATATATATATATATATATGTATATACTCATATATATATATATATATATATATATATACATATACTATATATATATATATATATATCATATATATATATATATATATATATATATATATATATATATATATATATATATATATATATATATATATAATATATACATATATATATATATATGTATAATGTATATATACATATATATGTGTATATATATACATATATTATATATATATATATATATATATAATACACACACACACATAAACACATGAATATGGCTTCAAAGAGTAAGATAAAAAAGAACGGATATATAACAACAATTCCCCCTGGCTCATCAATACTGAAGAAGGAGAAGAAGAAGAAGAAGAAGAAGAGAGGATGATAACAATGGCACATCAAATTTCTTCCTTTTTTTCCTATTCTTCATTCCCTCGTCCTTCCCCTACTGTAGCTCTCCAGACAAGAAGAGGATGAGAGTGAGAACAACAGGTGTATGCGCGTCCAGCAGCAACAGGTGACCCACGTAATAATTAACATACGACGTGAGAAAGTTAGTTATTCCCGGCGCCGCTTTCCATAGTGAACGAAATGCAGAGTAAGGAGGAAAAAAAAAAAAAAAAAAAAAAAAAAAAAAAAAAGATATTTTTTGTTTCCCTTCGCACACAATGGTTTTTCACCTCGGTGTTTAAACGGGAGAGATTGCTTCATTGCCCAGAGGGTGACTCTGGGCAAACGGTCGTATTATAAAATACTCTTTTGTCTATTTGATTACTAGCTGTAGACGTTTTGTTTCTTTCCTGAAACATAAGCGTTCCATTGTATGTTTCTTTTTTGGCGATTTGAAAAAAACTGTGTTCAGGTAGGTGTTCAGGGTAAATTAAACACTGCGTTCGTATTTATGCATGAATGTTTCAAAAGTGTTCCGTTTAACATAAATATGGTTTGAACCATTTAAGTGGTAAAAGTGAGGTCTGTCACGCAATCACCTCGTCACATGCGCATTGGGCATTATTATTTTTATTTTGTTCTAAAGGGTCCACAATAATACAAAGTGTAAAAAGTCCGTGCATAATTTTGAAGACTTTACAGAAAGCTTTCGAACCCTTCCCTGGGTTCATCTTCAGTCCAAAATGGACTGATTTTGGACTGAAGATGAACCCAGGAAAGGGTTCGAAAGCTTTCTGTAAAGTCTTCAAAATTATACACGGACTTTTTACACTGTATTATTGTAGACCCTTTAGAACATGATATATACTCTCGTGAAAGAGAGTTTTTCCCAATTATTTTTATTATTATATCAAGAGAGAAGATGCCTTAGCAGACCCTGTACAACACGAAAACATTAAGGTATATTGTTTGTATGGTGTTTTTACGTTGCATGGAATCAGTGGTTATTCAGCAACGGGACCAACGGCTTTACGTGACTTCCGAACCATGTCAAGAGTGAACTTCTATCACCAGAAATACACATCTCTAACGCCTCAGTGGAATGACCAAGAATCGAACTCGCGGACAACGAGGTGGCAGGCCAAGACCATACCGAACACGCCACTGAGGCGCTGAAGACGTCGAGATAATCGCTAGAGGTTCCTGATGAAAAAAATATCAAGGATTGGGGTTTGTCAAACCGCAAACAAATCTTAAGAAGAAAACGTGAGATGGCGTGGTCGCAAAGCCACAAGAGACGACTTGACAATGATCTGACATGGAGGGCAACACATCGACTAGTGTGTGTGTGTGTGTGTGTGTGTACAGAAAGCGGAAGTAAGCAAGGAGGGAGGCGATAGCGGGGTCATCAGGGACGGGCCTTGTGTAATTCCATGACCGGAATGTAAGGAACCGAAGATGATTTGATCAGCAGGCAAGTCGAGGGAGCGACGTGAAAAACTTGTTTCTTTACACAACTGTGAATTGTTATTACACATCACAAGGTTTTCCATTTTTTACATGCTCGTAAGAATGGCGTGAACTGAGCGCTCTCTTACTACCTACGTGCATCTGTGCTGAAAGTCGACCGTCATGTTTCAATACGAGTGAAGAATAAATAGCTTCGCCTTTACACGTACGTTTACACACTGTTTTTTTTTTCGAGTTAAATATTCAACATGTACAATCGAATACTACAGTTGTTTACTTATCCTCCGAGTGAGTTAGAATACTCGATTTTTCTTTTAATGTCACTGTTCGATCTGGAAGATGTCACGTTTCTATTTAGGGGTAAAACAAAAATGTTTTCATTTGCGCAGTACTCTAAATTTCTCAATTCTTGCGTAACTTTGAAATACCCGGTGGCAATTTATTCTTAAAAACATATCAACTTTGAACATTCTTGAAAAAGTTAGTTTGTGACAGGGTTTTTGCTTACTTTAAAAAGTGTGTTATGTGTGCTTACATTCTCAATTCTTGTTTTATAGTATGAATCAGATTAATCATGATTATTATTTCAGTAGATGAAACCTATTCAAATGGAACAAGCACACTAAAGGAGCCAATTACTCGAGATTCGAAATTCCAAAAAAAGTTGGTTTCAACCTCTCACCACTAAAGACCCCACACTGCAGCAGTAACTGATCAATGATACATTAATACACTACGAATCATTGTGAAGAGGAAGCACTAAAATACCCAGTAAACATCCGAAGAGGTGAATATATATATTCATACAAATCGTGATACTGGAAGAGGTCACTGTAGGGTCACTAGAGGTCACTGCTGACCTCCTGATCACGTAAGGTTGTATTGTCATCGGAACTGAGTGGCCATGCAAAATTTCAAGTCCATCGGACGAAGGGAACAGGTAGAAAACTGAGTTACAAGTTTTGACCCAAACAAACAGACAGACAGACAGACACACATACACAAAAGTCAAGTTAAATAAAAGCAAGTAAAAAGACGTGGTCCTATAGCAGATTCACATCAACACATTTGAAGTCTAGGCCAGTCCCTTACGACGTTCATGATAGGCTGTTGATAAGCCAATCACAGGGCTGGAAACTCTCTGTCTCTCGAGAGAGTTCACATGGGTAGGATCTATGTCCCATCTCTCCTGAGGGATACGTCTTTCAAAAGTATCCCTCAGGAGAGTTGGACTGGCCTAGACTTCAAATGTGTTGATGTGAATCTACTATAGCACCAAGTCTTTTTTACTTGCTTTTATTTAACTTTACTTCTACGTCTGTGTGTCTGTCTGTTTGGGTCAAAACTTGTAACTCAATTCTCGACCTGTTCCCTTCGTCCGATGGACTTGAAATTTCGCATGGGCACTCAGTTCCGGTGACAATACAACCTTACATGATCAGTAGGTCAGCAGTGACCTGTAGTGACCCTACAGTGACCTCTTCCATTATTAGGATTTGTATGATATATATATATATATATATATATATATATATATATATATACATACATACATATATATACACAGATTTTTCTTTTTACTTTTTACGGTACAACTTATACGACAATCTTCTATTTTGAATTAGTATCCACGATCTAGCTTTATACGGTACAAATTATACGACAAAGTTTCAATTTTTGTCAATTTTGGCCTAACGGTACTAAGCCTCCCTTGTCCAAAGCGTTCTAACTGGTTAAAAAAAATCTGCATTCAACACCAATGAATCAAAGTGGAGCTCTCCTCAGTAAGTTTGGTAAGTTACTGTAGGACACTGAGAATGAATACTCATTTAATTTTTATTTCACATTTCGTTCCTTAAAATAGCGTTTAACCTTTTATCTCGTTGCTTTCTCATTGCAATGGAATCCAAACAATTTTAGTTAAGAATATGTTGCTCGCGAATGGTTCTACATTTCATTAATGACTTTATACTTGTTCTGTTTTCTTCTAATCGTGTATGATGTGAATACCATATCATACAGGATTAGAAAAACAACATGTATAACAGTTTAATCAAAACGCATCCAGAATAAGAGAAAAATCTAAAGTTTTTAAAATGATGCATTATCCTCAGTGAATTCCTGCTGGCACCGATATCCCCAACAGAAAACTTCACTATACTCTGTTTTTTTCCATCAGTCCATCCGCCTGTGGTGTTTTTGTATGGTAACACTGCGTCCCGGCCTTTAAATAGTTACGGTATGTTTAAGTTTTAGGTAAATAAAAGGATATCTGGGTATACATTTGCAACTGAAAAGTGTTTTAATAATTTACTGTATGCGAATTACACCGTTAATATTCGAAATAGGATATTATTATAATCGTTGAATGTAAGCTGAATATAACTATCTAAAGCCCGGGACGCAGTGTTACCATACAAAAACACCACAGGCGGATGGACTGATGGAAAAAAACAGAGTATAGGTGATGAATATAAAAGCATTAGGCCTAATACATCTTCCTTTTATTTAGACGTTGCTACTCATTCCTAGTCGTTCTCTTGCTGCTATAAGAAACGCTGGAACCACATAAGGGTCCGCTGCCTAAAAGTTCACATTAAAAACATCTAAATCTTATAAAGAATGCAACACCAAACATGGTCAAATAAAAAGGAGTAAAAGGAATAAGATATTTTGAAAGAAACACGACTCTAATCTTCTTTCAAAATGTCTTATGCATCATAAAAATGACTTATCCTCTGTACTAAAGCTGAGTTACCTTCGAATCGCTTTTGGGATCCTTTTCACCAGGAGACGTGTAATATTTACTAGATTATGTGACAGAGCAGCCGAGTGAAACCGCCAGATATTGAATCCAAGTTCTGACAATACTACGTTCGTCCGTGTGCACTGCTCAGTAACTTTTTTTATTATGTTCCATGTATTACAAAGAAAACTGAAGAAGAAGTGTACTGGTATGTGGATAACGAACAGTGAAGCTGACGATTCTCAGTCATTTAAAGGCTCATCTGCAATAGTTACTGTGTTCATCAACCGTTTATCAATTCCCGTCTTCCCTGAACAACTTCGATTAAGAAGGACACCATAGAACTTCATGCTGCCGAGAAGAAACTGCCGTTGTCGGTTCTGCAGTAAAACTGAACAGCAACCGGTTAACTTCAGTTTAGACGGCACTAATAATATCTATCAATTTTAATTCACTTCGAAATTTCAATGACACAATATATGCTGAAATGACTCGAAATACCAAGAGTCAATTGTGACCAAATTCAGGTTTGTTTGTAAAGAAGAGCTTGAGAATAAAGGTCCCTCTGAAATACAGTCTTTCTTTGGGAACCTTCCCTTAATGGCTGCCAGGGTGAACTTGATCGCCTGAGATCAAGAGAGCGCAATCAAACTTTTCAATTTGTTGCTTTCATTGCTCCAATGCCACTTCCATTGCTTTTCCTTATTTTACAATTTTGCGCGTCTTCTTATACACCCTGTTTTTTTTTCTTATTCCTTCTACAAACTTAAGATAAAAAACTCGGACTGTTTGTAAAATGAGGAACTTTTTTTGGATAAATTAAATACACAATATAGTGTACGCTTTTTATGCCGTCTATTTGTGTATTCCATCTTTTTCCTTAACCATTTGATATTTCAGCAAGGAGTCGAAATGACGTTAACCAATTTCCTTTATTATTATTATTATTATTATTATTATTATTATTATTATTATTATTATTATTATTATTATATTATATATATATTTTTTTTGCTCTATCACAGTCCTCTAATTCGGTGGTATTTATAGTGTGGGGTTCCGAGTTGCATCCTGCCTCCTTAGGAGTCCATCACTTTTCTTACTATGTGCGCCGTTTCTAGGATCACACTCTTCTGCATGAGTCCTGGAGCTACTTCAGCCTCTAGTTTTTCCAGATTCCTTTTCAGGGATCTTGGGATCGTGCCTAGTGCTCCTATGATTATGGGTACGATTTCCACTGGCATATCCCATATCCTTCTTATTTATATTTTCAGGTCTTGATATTTATCCATTTTTTCCCTTTCTTTCTCTTCAACTCTGGTGTCCCATGGTATTGCGACATCAATGAGTGATACTTTCTTCTTGATTTTGTCAATCAACGTCACGTCTGGTCTATTTGCACGTATCACCCTATCTGTTCTGATACCATAGTCCCAGAGGATCTTTGCCTGATCGTTTTCTATCACTCCCTCAGGTTGGTGTTCGTACCACTTATTACTGCAAGGTAGCTGGTGTTTCTTGCGCAGGCTCCAGTGGAGGGCTATTGCTACTGAATCATGACTCTTTTTGTACTGGTTCTGTGCAAGTGCCGGACATTCGCTTGCCATGTGGTTTATGGTTTCATTTTTCGTATTGCACTTCCTACATATGGGAGAGATGTTATTTCTATCTATCGTTCTTTGGACATATCTGGTTATTAGGGCCTGGTCTTGTGCCGCTGTTATCATTCCTTCAGTTTTCTTCTTGAGCTCTCCCATCAGTAGCCATTGCCACGTGTCATCGCTGGCTAGTTCTTTAGTCTGTCTAATGTATTGTCCGTGCATTGGTTTGTTATGCCATTCCTCTGTTCAAATTGTCTTTCTCCTGTCTCTGTATATTTCTGGGTCTTCGTCTACTTTTATCAGTCCTTCTTCCTATGCACTCTTGAGCCACTCGTCTTCACTGGTCTTCATATATTGCCCCAGTACTCTGTTCTCGATGTTGACGCAGTCCTCTGTGCTTAGTAGTCCCCTCCCTCCTCCCTTTCGTGTTATGTATAGTCTGTCCGTATTTGCTCTTGGGTGTAGTGTTTTGTGTATTGTTATATGTTTCCTCGTTTTCTGGTCTATGCTGCGAAGTTCTGCCTTCGTCCATTCCACTATTCCTGCGCTGTATCTGATTACTGGCACTGCCCATGTGTTTATGGCTTTTATCATATTTCCGGCGTTGAGTTTTGACTTGAGTATCGCCTTGAGTCTCTGCATATATTCTTTCCTGATCGTGTCCTTCATGTTTTATATCCCCTCCTTCCATTATTCCCAGGTATTTGTATCCCATCTCATCTATGTGTTTGATGTTCCCATCTGGTAGCTTTATCCCTTCAGTCCTTGTTACTTTGCTCTTTTGTATGTTGACTAAGGCACATTTTTCTATTCCAAACTCCATCCTGATGTCCCCAGATACAATCCTTACAGTCTGGATTAGGGTATCTATTTCCTTGATGCTCTTACCATACAGCTTGATGTCGTCCATGAACATCAGATGGTTAATTCTATTGCCTCTTTTCTTGAGTTGGTACCCGGCATCCATCTTCTGCAGTGCTTTTGTCATGGGAATCATGGCTACTACGAAGAGTAGTGAGGAGAGTGAGTCGCCCTGGAAGATCCCTATCCTGATATTAACCTCTGCTAGTCTTATTCCAGAGCTTGTAAGCATTGTATTCCAGTTGCGCATTGCATTTTTGAGGAAGCTGACGGTGTTTTCCTCTGCCCAATATATTTTCAGGCATTCTATTAGCCATGTGTGTGGTATCATGTCGAAGGCTTTCTTATAGTCTATCCATGCCATGCTTAGGTTGGTTTTCCTTCTCCTACTGTTCTTCATTACCATTTTGTCTATCAGGAGCTGATCTTTTGTGACCTTACACTTCCTTCTGCAGCCTTTCTGTTGGTGGGGGATGGTGTTTGTATCCTCTAGGTAGTTGTATAGCCTTTCGCTGATGATACCTGTTAGTAACTGCCACATTATTGGTAGGCAGGTGATAGGCCTGTAGTTACTGGCTATATTTCCTTTACTCTTGTCTTTCTGGACTAAGGATGTTCTTCCTGTGGTCATCCATTTGGGTGCATGGTGATCTGTGATACAATGCTGGAGTTGTTCTGGTATTCTTGGGTGTAGGGCCTTGAAGTTTTTGAGCCAGTACCCATGGACTTCATCGGGACCTGGGGCTTTCCAATTGGGCATTTTCTTTAGTTGGTGTCTGACTGTGTCTGTCGTGATGTCAGTGAATCTTTGTTTTATTCTCCCTGTTTCTTCAGCCTTGACTTCCTGGAGCCATGTTGCATGTTTGTTGTGTGATACCGGATTGCTCCATATGTTTTCCCAGAGTCTCTTACTTGGTTCGGCTTCAGGAATTTCTTGGTGGCTGTCTTCCCCTCTTAGTTGGCTGTATAGTCTTTTCTGGTTGGTTCCGAATAGTTTGTTTAGTTGGTATCCCTTATTCCTGTTCATGTACCGTTGGATATGTGCTTTGGCCTTAAGCCTCTGTTTTACATCTTCTATTGTGTTGTTTAGTCCCCTCTCCTGTACTTTGTATTTCTCGTTCAGTTCCTCCTTTGTTTTCTTGCTTCTTAGCCTTTTTTCTGCCATCTCTTTCCGTTTACTCAAGTCAGATCTCATCACCATGATTTGCTTCTCCAGGCGCCTTTTCCAATGCGGTTGCTGTTTGGGTTGGTTGTGCTGGTGGTGTTGGTGTTCGAATCCCCATCAGTTCTGCTACTAATCTTGCTCCTGCATATGTCAAGTTATTTGTTTCTG
Source organism: Macrobrachium nipponense (assembly GCF_015104395.2). Classification (NCBI taxonomy): domain Eukaryota; kingdom Metazoa; phylum Arthropoda; class Malacostraca; order Decapoda; family Palaemonidae; genus Macrobrachium; species Macrobrachium nipponense. Next base: position 15,920,465 of record NC_061090.1, on the reverse strand, counting down.
TGATATTGGTGGTGTGTATTATTATTATTATTATTATTATTATTATTATTATTATTATTATGTGTTGTTGTTATTCCCTCATTGTAATTAATGTTCCCCTTTATATAACTACGAAGTTGCAGTTAACGCCAAAATAATCTACTTCAAATATCTAATATTTAGTCCTATAGAACTGCTTCTCTGAAATTTTAAATGCGAAGGCTTCTATTGCACAGAAAAATACATTCATGAATGAAAAACTGGATTAATCTCTCAACATCAATTAAAAATCCCTTTTCATCATAAATATGGGCAAAGATTATGAGACCTTGATTGCCACATTCATTGCTGGATATAAGCCTATATTACGCTTTTCATTTTATCAGGAACACATATACATATACATACACATATATATTATACAATTATATAATCTTCCCCCAAACAGTTCCTGCATGAAACTGATATATATAGCAATCTAACAGATTGATGAAGCTTCCGGTAGCATCATTGCCTAAAATGACGATTTCTGTCAGAAATACCTCTTCGGCGGAAAAACTCCTTAAACAAAAACTAATATCTGTGATTGCTCTGGGAGTTTGCAAACTTGACTGGAGAAGTATGCTGCTCGTTAAATTGGACGCTCTTCTTCCATAAATTGTAAGGTTTGGTGACTTTTCCGTTTGGCGAGAATTCATTCAAAACAGAAACGATAAGGAAACATTAATTTCTGTCGAGAGGTTCGTTCAGGATAACTCGAGACGCACACTTTCAATTGAGTAAGTCGCTTGTGAATTATCTATGACGTACTTAATGTTGAAAATTTGGGGAAGGGGAGATGGGGAGGGGGAGGGGGAGGGGAGCGGAGGGGAAGGGTAGGGGATGGGTAGTGAAGAGGGGAAAAGTGGAATGGGATGAGTGGAAAGAAGAGAGGAAGGAGAAGGGGAATGAAGGAAAAGGGGGAAGCGGAGGGGAAAGGGGAAGGGAAGGGAAGGGAAAGGGAAAGAGGGGAAGGGGGAGGAAGAGGGGGGGGGAAGGAGAAGTCTACGGGCAGCACCAGTCCTATTCAAGTTCCGGCATGCCAACAAACAAAAACGTTTGAGAGATTTAGTATTATATAGGTAAAATATGAATAACATATACGACATTACTATCTATAATCTATAGGAATTACCTATCTTCTAATAATTATGATATCGACGACATCCACGTTCATTAAGCTTGAATGTAGAATTCAGCCTGTAATCATTGATGAGCTCAACTGGCAGCCAACCTTTTATATGGATATATTCGCTTCTCTTTCTTTTTCTGACACAAATTTAATGAAAAAAAAATCTTTCAGTTTTATCTAAGCAGCAACAACATAGATGTATGAAAAATTCGTACATTAACGAAGTCTACGGGCAGAACCAGCCCCGTTTCAGGGAATCCTTCACGTTGACTTTACCTTCCGCTTCAATCAGCGAGAAGTAAGCACAAATTGTGGTGGTCAATACGTGACCGCCCGTTGCTGAATAACCACTGGTTCCATGCAACGTAAAAACACCATACAAACAAACAAACAAAAAAATACGTGACCGCCAAGAAACGCCAGATACCGATAACATAAGCCCCTTGAAGTGAATCTCGCATTTTCATCCCAAATATTCTTACTTGAAAACCTTTGCCTTATTATTCCTGGACTATTTTCTGTCATGGATATTTTCCAGAAATGATTCATCTCCCTCATTCCTCCGCACTTTCATGGCAGCACAAAGCATCCATCATGAGACAATCCATATGTCATTACCCGCATTAATTTAATAAGGGTAATTTACTGTTGTGGCTGGCTTTAAACAAGACATTTATGCCAATATTTTCCAGTAACTTTACCATTTTCAACGATATTTCTTAGCATTGCGTTTTCTTAATTGTTTCTCTTTGGTTATGATCCCTTGCCAAATTTATATATAGTATATATATATATATATATATATATATATATATATATATATATATATATATATATATCACCTAGCAACAAATAAAATATAATTCAAAACGGAAAGCTACATGTCCTTACGCATGGATGCTATTTACTTTAGATTTAAATAAAATCAACTGCTAATGCGGTGGCATTAAGCGGTATTGTCCTTTTAATGCAACGTATCCAAAAGCATATCAGCGCCTGAAGGAGGCTGTGAATCCATTGAGGGATGAAATTCCCCATAAATGATAGATGACTCTCTCTCTCTCTCTCTCTCTCTCTCTCTCTCTCTCTCTCTATCTCACCTCACTCTCTCGTCTCTCTCTCTCTCTCTCTCTCTCTCCCAAAGGTAAAGCAAATCAAATGGTAAGGGAAAGAGCTTACAGCTCCATAACTTGTTCTGATAATGAAAAAAAAAGAAAAAAAGTACTTGAAAGGAACGAAATGTTAAACGTTGAGGGCATTCGTTATGCATGGACAAGGCTCAGAAAAAAAATAATAAACGAATAACAGTTGCTTCGTTTAATGAAAGTTATGTATTGGCATGAGATGGCTACTAGATTTAATGACACGTAGGTGAGTTGTAGTTAGTGAGGAGTACGTAAAATTTTAAAGATGAGGTCACAGTATATATGTTCAGGAATGGTTAGCACTGAAAATGCGTCAGTTCCAAGCGTCACTTCCCAGACTATACTAAGAGAGGATGTGACAGAACTGTGGTCATGGTGAGTTTATGTTCCAGGAGCAGAGAAGAAGGGTATGTGTCAGGCTTTTGAAAAATATGAAAGGGTGTTGTGCTCTGCTATCTAAATGCAAAGGCAAGCAACACAGAAAGAGATGGTAATGTTGGTCGAGTTCGTTGAATAAATGTTTGGAAAGGAGACTGATTATTCAGAGTAAGTGGCCTCTCAAGACAAATATTCATAAGCATGTGACGGAAAGAGAAAATGTTGAGGAACGGCGTTAGCCAGATCATGTTCATATACAGGAAATGAAAGAGCAAGATGACGGATGTCAATGTGAGAAGAAGAGTGGCTGGAGTTACATCTGAATATTATTATCTAGTTGAAGCAAAAGTTGAAGTTGTGGAGGATGAAGTGGAAATGTGATTGTCAATGTAGTTACAAGTGAGTTTGATAATGGAGTAGGGACAGTACAACAGAAGAAAATGGATGAGATGGCTACTAGATTTAATGACACGTAAGTGAGTTGTAGTTAATGAGGAGTACGTAAAATTTTAAAGATGAGGTCACAGGGACAGAAGGGAGGGTTTTTGTGTATAGGAGGATGATAGGAAAGTGTGGAGAAACGCAGTAAGTGGTGGTATGTGGATATGAGAGGTTTACTGAAGCGAGTCAATAGCCAAGTACAGGATAAAGAAAAGGCAAGTAATAAAAATGAAGGGAAGAAGGTAAGCATGAACTTTAAAGAGAATAAGAACTTGTTCCAGAAAAGTAAATGAAGAGATAACAGTTAATGAACAAACGGATATCAGAATGTTTGTTTGTTTGTATGGTGTTCTTACGTTGTATGGAACCAGTGGTTATCAGAAACGTGACCAACGGCTTTACGTGACTTCCGAACCACGTCGAGAGTGAACTTCTACCACCAGAAATACACATCTCTGAGCCATCAATGGAATGCCCGAGAATCGAACTCGCGGCCACCGATGTGGCAGGCAGAGACCATACTGACCACGCCACTGAGGCGCTAACATCAGAATGAAAGGTTATACTGGAAATATGTCGTCTACAGTCAATTCAGTCGTGAGTAGAGTACATAAATATTTTCAAAACAGATCCAGATGAATGAAAGATGCAAGAGGGATAGGGTTAGTGTAAGTCCGAGAATGCTTGTGGAAGTATCTGTTCGTTCGTTACATAAGGACGAAGAGCTTGAAAAATGCAAAGACCGCAAGAGTTGGTGGTAGATGAGGGAAATATTCTGCAGGTGTGGGTAAGAAGCATAACTGTTCTGCTACCCAAAGAATGACAAGAGGCGAGTGTAGGAATTTTGAGGAATCACGTACCTTCATATGCAGTGAAAGATATGAGGTTGGATTTCGATTAAGAAGCTAAGAAGAGGACAGGTTTGACAATGGAACGCCAGTTTGAGTTTAGAAAGAAAAGGTGCTATGTGTGAGTGAAGATCAAACGTTTGTTCTGGAGAAGTAAAATGGAAATTTTAAAAAGAGAAAAAGCTGTGTGCAGCATAAATGGGGGGGGGGGGGGGGGGGGGAGTGCTGAGGATGTATCGTGTAAAATAAGTTGCAGAGGGGAATTAAAAGTTTTTATGGTGTATTGGTTACGTGGAACGAACGGAAGACGATACGTTTGGGATAATAGTTTATAATTCGTCAGTCTAAGGGGGAAGGATTACAGGGAGACCTAGAAATCACTAGACGTAGTGGAAAGAAAGGGCTTATTTTCCAAGGAAGCGAAGTAGTGCGTGGAAGATGGGGTGAATTATACAGGGTGCGTAGGCAGGTTAGAGGAGCGGCTTTTAAGCCTGGCGTGACGGTGTACGTTGTTGTTCATGGAGTGGAAATTGTCTGTGCATGGAGTTCATCTACTATATTGTTTGTTTGTTTGTTTGTATGGTGTTTTTACGTTTCATGGAACCAGTGGTTATTCAGCAACGAGACCAACGGCTTTCCGCGACTTCCTAACCACGTCGAGAGTGAACTTCTATCACCTGAAATACACATTTCTAACTCTTAATGGAATGGCCGAGAATCGAACTCGCGGCCACCGAGGTGGCAGGCCAAGACCATACCGATCACGCCACTGAGGCGCTTTTTCATCCACTAAACTGCAACGAAAGTATGGATTTTGCAATGGGTTGTGTGTTCTTTTCTCTTCAGGTCATCCATCTTAAGGGTTTATATTTTGTAAAACATAAACGCAGACATATATATAAAAAAAATTCAGCTCATCATTATCATTATCTCTCATAATTCTCATCGAAGTCAATCTGGCCCTTCTATCTCTTCTGCTCTCCTGACACCATCACGTACAATTCTCCCTCGGGTTGTTCGACGGATATGTTCAAGTCATCTCATTCACATACGTAACTTGTGATCTCATGGCAACATTTCTAACTCCTTTCCTACCATCAGACTCCTTAAATTTATCATAAAAACTTGATCTCTCATAGACAAAATCTTCAAGTTAGTTTTATTGTCTTGGCCGAGTCGCGTTCGTATAGCAATGCAAATGACAACATAGATTACACTTGGTTAATGTATAATCTTCCCAATCTCAGTCAGCCAGCCCACGATTTCATTTGCCTTTTCAAGTCGTTCACTCGACTCCAATTCAACAGAAATTCTGCTCGCTATTACGTTCACTAAATGGCTGAAAGCTTCCACCTCATTAATCCTTTCTCCGTCTAATACTACTTCATCCCTTTGTGCATCATATGTCTTCAGTACTTCCGTTTTCTTACTAAGCAAGCTTCGTCAATCTTGTGGCGTTTTTGTTTGTTTGTATGGTGTTTTTACGTTGCATGGAACCAGTGGTTATTCAGCAACGTGACCAACGGCTTTACGTGACTTCCGAACCACGTCAAGAGTGAACATCTATCACCAGAAATACACATCTCTCACCCCTCAGTGGAATGTCCGAGAATCGAACTCACGGCCACCGAGGTGGCAGGCCAAGACCATACCGATCACGCCACTGAGGCGCTAATCTTGTGGAGTCTCGCTGATTGAAGTTTCTATCGCTTGTCCGGTCTAAAGAGTTTTTCGATCACCGAGCTCTTTGTTATAATAAATCTACGAGAAGGTCAAACACAGATGTGAAATAACATTTCCCTGTCACTCCTTACTATTTACTGCAAACTCACTTTACAAGATTTCATTAACATAAATTTGCATGTACTTCGTGCAAAGAAAATTTCAATTTTTTTTATATATTCATCGTGGGTGGCTTGGTGGCATAAGATCTTATATAATTATATATATATATATATTATATATATATATATTCTATATATATATATATATATATATATATATATATATATATATATATATATATATATAATCACAGATCCTTTAATACCATACAGATATATTCAAGTACTTCAAAATTTTATACACAACTCTATCCCAATGAAATGTGCAGATAACTGCATATAAAAGTATAAATATACACATGTGTGTGTTTGTATACATATGTATATGAATATATATATATTATATATAGCCTATCTTATTGTATTCTACGGGTACTCTTAACAAACCACACTGTAAAAATCAAAAGCACATGCATGTAGTCACCACAGACGCGAAAGAAGCAAGTCACAAGCTCCAGGAACTTGTCGATCATTTTCAACTCTGTTAAATACGTCTACACATCCATTGACGTAATTTAGTTGCCCCCACATCAATCGCACATCGCTAACTATGTAATAAAGAAAAAAAAACGGTAAAAGTGATAACATAAATCACTCCTGGATGTAAACACTGAAGCGTATACAATGAGAGGAAAGTTCCTTTGGGCTACAAAATTCTGCCTCTTGCTTCGCAATGGTTTGTTCATTGCTTCAAAAAACTAAGGCTCGATTTTGTAGTCCAACTATAAACACACATCTACACAACATGGCATCAGTCACTCATATATATATATGTATATATATCAAAATAAGAAGTAATGCAGTAAATTGCTGAAGGTTTAGACGAAAATCTAAGGGACATATTTCATTAAAAAGAAAAATGAGTTCATTAATCGTCCGGTCATTAATCGCCCGGTCTTTCTCCACGAAAGTATAAAAAGTGAAAGGACTATATACACACACAGACAGACACAGGAATGTAAGACATTCCTTCGCGGCTGCTCTAAAAACCAAATATGTATATTGCTATACACAGAAGCAATTAAACGAGGGAATTCTATGCATACACTACTAGCAGTTACGGGAGGGTAACTGAAGGCGGGGGGTTTGGGGGAGGGGGGGGGTCTTCATTCTGACTGATGAATTATTATTATTATGAATAATAATAGTTATATACAGGATGCAGAAACCGGATTCATAGCTTACCATATCGGGGTGAAATAATAATACTGAATGCACCTGCAACAGTGTTCGATAATGGTGAGTATATTTCAAAGATATGCATTACTTCTTATTATATAAACACACACCCACATAAAGAATATCAATAAGTATACATATACATACACTACATACATACATACACACACACACACACATATATATTATATATATATATATATATATATCTATATATATATATATATATATATGGTGGACCAAATATCAGACGCATACGTATATATAGCATTCAAATCAGTCTGTTGTAGATATAAGTATATCTTAGTCTTACCAAACCACTGAGCTGATTAACAGCTCTCCTAGGGCTGGCCCGAAGGATTAGATATTTTTACGTGGCTAGGAACCAACTGGCCACCTAGCAACGGGACCTACAGCTTATTGTGGGATCCGAACCACATTATATCGAGAAATGAATTCCTATCACCAGAAATAAATTCCTCTGACTCCGCGTTGGGCGAGCCGAGAATCGAACCTCGGACCACCGGACTGGTAGCCGAGTGCGAAAACCACTCGTCCAACGTGGAAGTTGTTGTAGATATATGTATTTACTACACTTACATAAGAGTATAAAAGAGACAACAGGATATCATTACAATTAAGACAAATGCTATTCCGGTTCATGATGATGATGATACTCCGCTTCGCAGGATTGAAAACAAGCAAACAAAATCAAAAGTCAAACTCAAAAGACCTTTCCTTTCCCCCCTCCAGTAATCACAGACGGATGAAGGCCAACGAAGATACATGGCGGGGAAAACACTGATGAAAAACAGAGAACACAAAAAAAAGAATAAAAAAAAGGAAGAAGAAGCGAGTCTTAACGACTTGCGTGAGTGCGTTCGTATGAGGGTTGTTAATACGAGGCCTCTAATTAAGGGCGTCTCATCAAAGCCATTCTGCCAGAGGTTGGAGGACGCGACGCGAGGCGGAGCAGGAATACGCAAATACGCCTATTGGGAATAACATCCAGATTATGCAGGGGAGATCTCGGCTTCCGAATGGGAAAACAGGCGGCAGACAAAAGGAAAAATGACTCTCTCTTTATAACTCTTCATTCGGCATGAATATTTCGTTCATCCTACTCAGAAAAAAAAAATGAATAGAACTTAAAAAGATAAAATGCGAATCCATGAATAAAGAAAAGCTATTTTCTCCTGAGAATGGTAAAAAGGAAAAACTAAGAGAGTAAAATAAACGCCAGCTTTTCGAAATGACGAAAGACCAAAGCCACTGTGATGAAGTGCGCTTTCTCTCTCTCCCAAACCCCCGCAGAACACACACACACACACCCCTCTCCCCCTCTTAACACCCCTACCGCAGCCCCAGCGCCGCGCCCTCCTTCGCACCAAGACAGAAGAGCTTTCCGTAGCAGGTTTCCGTCTAACGACCGGTTACAGTAGGTCATTTGCCTTCAGTCGAGTCGTTTGCATGATCATGCACCAGGAACTGTTTATCATCAGAGCCATTCCGCTTGAGACAGAGATACACACAAAGGCTAGGGATGGAGAAGAAAGTATACTAATACAACAATTCTGCAATGGCAAATAAGGTAGTGAAATTCGTGTCATGAAAGTCAAATCGTGGAATCGAGATGAAAAAGCGGAGCAGGAAGAACAAAAGGAAGCAGAGGAAAGGTTCGTGGTGAGGAGAAGTAGACAATAGGTAAAAAGATACGTTATTTCGACTTCCAGACTGATACCTTCAGAATAGAGTAACTATTCTAGTGATAATTAACAGACAACTCTCCTGTTCCTCTTTCTGACATTCCCCACCCCCCCCTCTCTCTCTCTCCTCTCTCTCTCTCTCTCTTCCTTCTCTCTCTCTCTATCTCTCTCTCTCCCTCTTGCTCGCTCAATTTGACCCCGTAAAACTAGTTTGTTCATTCCCCTCGTCATGTCTCCTCCAAAAGGATGTTAAAACATGACTGTGTTGCAAAATTGTCTGGCTTGAACTTGTATTAAAAAGCAAACATGACGTGAATGTCTCTGAAGCAGATAATACTATTGGTTACTTGTGGTCTCATTTTAGACAAGCTTTGTACGTGTGCCTTTGAATAATCTTAAAATTGCAACAGTTTTCTCTCAAAGTAAAAATTACATTTTCTTTCAAAGTAACCAGGGCCTATTTTCAGTGTTTCTATTAATCTAATTTTTTCTTGGAGACAAACGGCACTACGAACTGCTAAAACTGCCAAATATAGAAACATAAGGTAAATATTTTAGACCTTCTGTTGCATTTTGCAGACCCACAGGCCTATGCAACTAAGCCTATCAAATAACACACTTAAATTAATGCAGACGAATATTTTCCATGAAGGCTGATGATAAAATAGCAACGCTCAAGTACTAATACATGTCTGTCTAAAAAATAGTAACATGAGAATTACAAAGAAATGCATATATATATGTGTGTGTTTGTGTGTGTGTATCTTTAGTTGCTGTGACCATGTCTTGGTAATAAGACGAAAGTACTTGGAATCTCCAGTGTTCCAATTTTCCTTCGTGGCTGTAACTTTGTTCATATATATATATATATATATATATATATATATATATATATATATATAAGTATACCATATATATATATATATATATATATATCATATATTTGTTTATACATATATAAATGTGAGTGCGTGTGTATTTCACCCGCTTTTATTTTTCCATTTGGAGTGTGTGGCATCGAACGGGTACAACCTTCCAGTTCATGTACAAATTTCTAAGGATGAAGTAGTAAGACCCTACGAGCTTTTCTTTCATCCCAGCAATCAAGTTTTCTGTACAGCGTATAATGCTGTAGAAACTATCAGCCATGGCCGGTAGTGGCCTGTGTTGTTGGCTCCTATAGCAGATCCAGACGCACGATCATTGCTAACTTTAACCTTGAATAAAATCAAAACTGCAGAGGCTAGAGGGGTCCAATTTGGTATGTTTGATGACTGGAGGGTGGGTGGTCAACACACCAATTTGCAGCCCTCTAGCCTCAGTAGATTTTTAAGATCTGAGGGCGGACAGAAAAAGTGCGGACACACAATAGTTTCCTTTAACAGAAAACTAAAAAAAAATCCTTGTCGAGAGTTCATGCTGTTAGGAGAGATTTTCCTTTTTTAGAGGCCAAATCTGAAGTAGCGCAACATCAACATCCAAAACTGAGTGGGCTATTTCAGGGACCTAGATCTAAGGTGCTTCTTAAAATCAATGCATTCAGTTAAGAAAGCTTCCAACCTCATTTCCCTGGTGGTCAAGCTTCCTCCTTATGTTCTCTGTTCCTTCTGATCTGGACCATAAAGGCACTGATCAGCTCATGACGTCGATGTTTACACAATAAAAGTTACGAAAAAACTAAAGATAAGGAATAATTATTCATTTTAAACTTCAAAGACGTTATCAAAAACAGAAATGTACCGAATACCATTCTGCTTGACTAAGGAATTTCTGATCACACTCAAAATGAAACAAGGTTACGCCTAACTTCGAAAAAACCTGACTACATTTCGAAGGACGATTGCAGACTTCCATTACAAATACACAAACTCTTTTCTTATCCTACCTTTTCAATCAGGTCTGTCTCCCCAGGGCTCTTGAATCACCCGCAGTGGACCGCTTACGTCCTTCGTATCAGTCAACGCACATTCCTCTTATATTTGTAAGGTGCAACCCTTATATCCTTGACACGGTGAACCCTACACTACTAACGGCCTTGTTGAGATGCGCTGCTTTCTGCCATTTAGTTTAACCTCGTTCCTTTTGGTCTATTCACACTTAGCCGTTCAGGGTCTACAAACGTTGAGTTATTAACATTATGCTGTCCTCATGCTATGGTAGATTCACATCAACCGTGCATATGATGTCTAGGCCCGTCCCGTACGACGCTCCTGATTGGCTTATCAACCCAGTGGTTAATCAGCAACGGGACCAACGGTTTTTACATGACTTCCGAACCACGTCGAGAGTGAACTTCTATCACCACAAATACACATCTCTCACTCCTCAATGGAATGCCCGAAAACTGAACTCACGGATAAAGAATAGAAGCAGCTGTTAACGAAACAAAATGGTAAAAGAACTACATTCTGTTTATTCCCTATCTTCATACATTTCATGCTACATCATAATTATCCATTTCTCTTAAGTTCATCTACAGTCACTTTTACAGAAGAACGAAGGACGCCAGACCATTAACAAGGATTGAAAGCTGCTATATATCATTCGAGCACATTTTGGCGAGACAATAGTGGCTGAAAATGGGCTCTCTTTGTTCTGATAATAGTAATGTTCTCTCTCTCTCTCTCTCTCTCTCTCTCTCTCTCTCTCTCTCTCTCTCTCTCTCTCTCTCTCACACACACACACACACACACACACCATCTATGAATTTCTTCACAGCAGAAATTTGTTTCCCAATAAATTCCCTTTTTTCTGTAATGAAAATTAAAAACCAACATTAATTCCACAAAACACAACGAAAAACCTCAAATCTGTAATTCGCCCCTCCACAATATACCCATGACTGATCGATCAATTTAATGATCTATGGAAAACAACGGACGTTATGGAAACCAAAAGCGAAATTAATCAGGACAATGAAATTTTCTTTAACGACTTCAGAAACTCTTAAATTCATTTCGAAACCCTCCAGAGCATCGATTCTAAGCATCCACCTACACTCCCGCCAGTAAATGAACAAACGCATTTACCCACAATACCGGCTCTCTTTATCTTGTTGGCAAAAAAGACAAAAAGAAAACAATAAAAAGAATTTACTTTTGTTAACCACGAGTGTTTCACTGTTGATTCTCCAAATACAAAAGGTATTGTTATTTATACAATTTTTTGTTTTACTATTTTTCTTGTTATCTCTAAGGAATAACTTCAGCAAAAGTAGAATTTTTTCCAATGTCTGTATATGCATATTGGAACACTCTTCATCCATATTTCCCCGGAAAACAATGATGATTTTGCTTTGCTTCATAAAAGGAAAAAGACGGGGTGACCTAAAAAATAAAACCGCCCGGCATATATAAAAAAAAATAATGAAAAACGAATCATTTTCCATTGTTCAAAGACCACCCCTCTTATTACTTCATAATTGCTTCCTTCCTTTTCCCCTCTCCACAACGAACGGAGAATGAGAGCGATCGAAAAGAAAAATACAGAGGTTCTGATTCTAATTAACAAACAATACCATTTACTCTCTCTCTCTCTCTCTCCTCTCTCTCTCGTCTCTCTCTCTTTCTCTCTCTCTCTCTATATATACCTATATATATATATATATATATCATATATATATATATATATATATATATATATATATATATATATATATATATATATTGTGTGTGTGTCTGTGAAATTAGAAAAACGGATGGTTAGATTGGTGACACAGAAGTGAAGAGTGTACGAGTATAGGCTATATATAATGTCACAGACTCATTGTGTGTGAATATAGGGGAGTAGGAAGAGAGAACAATAAAGTCTGTAAAAGGAAGAGGAAATGGGATGTTTACTTAAGTAAAACATAGACCTTAGCCGAGATGCAATTCCATGACAAGAAGATTAACGTACTAGTATACAAAACAAGTGAATAAGGAAATCAAGAAAGTAGAAGCAAAGAGACTATAAATAATGAAAATAAATTCTTTGTAGAAAAGGAGATGCTCTAAAAAAGTAAATGCAAAGTAAAGAGAGAGAGAGAGAGAGAGAGAGAGAGAGAGAGAGAGAGAGAGAGAGACAGGAGGGCGGGGATTACCGAGCATATAGATTTCACCATAAAATATGTAAATGGAGACGACAAGCATCTGAAGAGAAAGCAATGCCGAGTCAACAGAGTGAGATATAAGGCCATATAATGACTTATAATCCTTCATTTATTCATACGCTGTAGTGTATTTAGAAGATCTATCGAATATGGACAGAGAAGAGAGGCAGAGACAAATGAAACAAGACTGAAAAGGCTGAAAAGGGTGACTGAGAGGCTGACCAGGGTGTGTGCAGTGTGTCCGGGTTATGGAAAGGTGCCAAAGGGCTAAGAATAACAGGGAAATAACATGACTTATTATGCCCGGGAAGGCGTGTGGGAGGATTTTGATTGAAGAAATCAGACAGATAACAGGACCGTTTATAGGGGACAAGCAGTTCGGGTTCAGGAAAGGAAGAGGATGGTCAGGTTAAGCGACAAATTTGCGAGTCAAGAGGAGATCCTGTGCATTCCTTTAATTCACCAGTTTAAAAAGGAATGATAACTGTCACGGAGGCTTTCAGCTCAATTTGTGACGTCACACCAGACACTCATTAACGGCGCGGAGACGTCTGGAGAAATGCCGACGGGAAAAGCAAGCGCATTCTTTTTTCGCCTCCAGCACAAACGCCGCGTATTTCTGGATACAATTCGAATTCTCCTAAAACATGCTGGCGATTCTTTACTCCAAAGTGTGTTGCTCGATATTTCCAGCATATTCAATTATTTTGGCATGAACACATCCTTTTTCATTCCGCTTTCTTCGACACGAACGCACGTGGTAAGATATAATTATTAAATATCCTCATGGTAGCACGAGTCTTCAAATGAGAAACAAATCCACAGTTATATAAATTTCCATATATTTAAACTTAAAACCGTAAGGATGGCTTTTGGCACTCTGTTCGAAAGGGGAACCGAACAGATTCCCGAAAGCTATCCTTAAAGTGTTAAATTTAAAAATATGTACATTTACATAACTGTGGATTTGTTTTCGATATAATCATTTTTATTACAATTCCTTTCAATACCTATAGCAAAGAGAAGTAAACGAAATTCAAACTCAACAATGAGTGATTAATTTAGTTATCATTCTACAGTACTGATTATCAAAATAAACGACATAAAACAGACATATATGCTCCAGTTCACTGATAGCATTACAAATCATAATTGCTTGAAACTGAATTCTACCCATTAATTCTGCCTATTCAGCCAATGCTGACACAAAAGCATTGCTTAGGATAAAAGTCAATGAAAGAAAACCCCAAGACAAAACTAAAACAAGACGAAAAATTCTAAAGTAAGTTTACGAAAAAATATGCAGTTCATTAGCAACCTTTCCTGAAAGATATAAAGGGTGGGAAAATTAGCAGTAATTATAAATACAAAAGACGGAAACCTGTGCACACACAAGTAATGAGATGCTGCCTCGCCAAAAAATAAATAAACTAAAATAAAAACATATAATAAAGAAGCAGAAAGAATAAAAGCATGAAGTGGGAGTTAATTCTCCTCTTCATCCTCTCCCTAAAAAATATGTCAGGTGCCTGGAAAAATAATTCCCCAGAAAAAAAGGACGCTCACAGCAGACGAAGCTTTGGCCCTAATTAAAATGCAGAATCTGGGGCGACGACACCATCCCAATTGGACGCGCAGGCTGCGACACCCGGCCCCCTTGCGTGGCTCATTTCCTGCTAGAAACACTCTGCTCCCTTGCAAAAGAAACACTCAGCTCTTCTTCCTTCGTAAAAGAAAAACACTGCTCCCTTCGCAATAGAAACACTCTGCTCTCCTCCCTTCGCAATAGAAACACTCTGCTCTGCTCCCTTCGCAATAGAAACACTCTGCTCTTCTTCCTTCGTAAAAGAAAAAACACCTACTCCCTTGCTCTTGCACTAATCAGCTCAAAAATCTCCCTTCGTAGAAACATAAAACTGCTCCCTTCGCAACAGAAAAACTCCGCTCCCTTCGCAATTAAAAACACTCTGCTCCCTTCGTAATATCTCCCTAACATTAAACTGACTGCACTCTCTCTTCGGATATAAACGAAATGTACAGCAATTGCAGCATAACAGCGAATCCCTTGTCAACTGGGAAAAGTTCGGACAACCCCCCAGTGTCTCTTAGCTTATCATTTATTACTTTATTGGCTAAATATGACAACAAACTTACAAATGTAGAGGAATACATTAGTACTATTTACATTACATAAAATCACCTTGCACAAGACAGACTCACTTTGAATACATATTCACCTACACAAAAAATATATAAATAAAAATGAATAAATAACCGAACTCAATTAAAAACTCCGGCTTGTGCCAGCACGTAAGAGTGGTTAGTGCTAAAGGGTTTTACAGGACTGGTGTGGACCTCTGTACCAGTCTAATCCAACAGAAATGTTACCTGGAAAGGCAAGAAATATACAAGAATTGCAGAACGCAATTATTTTATGCGATCTCATACGTAATATTCACTGATAAACATTTTTTTTAACATACTTCAAAAGAACTTCGAATAAAACCGCAAAGAAGCGTCTCTCTCATCCACACGGAAATATAATAATACAAAAGTCTAACCGTGAAGTCGTCGTCACTAGAGTAAGCTACACGATAAAATCCATATGAAATCGAATAACTTTTGCATTCAGTCCATCACGCAAAAACCAGATAAAATTTCCATTTCCGCGTCAGCTGGCAAATACAGAAGAAACTGTGAATAAATCCTACCCTTACTACAAAACCTACATGGGGATTAAACAGGAGAGAAACGGTTGATGCAGCCCTCGATAATTATACTCTTAAGATAATGCCAGAGAAAATATGGACATATAACAGTTCCTCCATAACAAAGAAATATACATGAATAAGAATTGAAGTTAAAGATCGTTCATGGAGATCATGATATCACAAGAACCCGTAGTTTACTATTCAGGAACAATAAAGGTCTTTCAAGATGGTAAGGCAATGAAATAAAAAAAAATCGATGATAACAATAAAACAGCAAGGCAAAATCTGACTCCCAAACACTGCTCCCTTCCATCCGTCTTCGTTATCGAAAGCCACTCTCAGAACCTGAGAAATATTGACAATGCGATTTCTCTCTCTAACTCCGTCTGACCAAATGAATACAGGAAGGCGGAACCTGCGGCCCATTTTACGATACACAGGCCTTCCAGGAAAAAAGTAATATATTAAACACACGAATACATAGAAAACATATATAAGGTAAATAATTGTAACTAAGCCAAGTGATTTGATCTTTTATCGTTTACAAAATATTAGGTCCAACAGCACAGAAGCAGGGACAATACTGACCACCAAAAAATGTTATAAAAGTAGAACTCAGTAACTTTCCATTTGGTACACAATACAAATTTGTGCAAAGTGAGCATTTAAAAAAAGATATTAAACATGCGAATACAAAGAAAACATATATATATAAGGTAACTAGTTTGTAATTAAGTCAGTGATTTTATGTTTTAGATCATTCTTGAACATTTGACTAATACACCACAGGTTCAAATAATACCGCCCAGGAATAGGTTAAAATTACAACTGGAAGTAAGCTGTATGGTAGCGGATTCTAAAAGGTACAGTGATTGCCAAATCGCAAGATTTCTCGTCACGAAACCTTTCAGAACCCGCTATTATACCGCTTACTTCCGGTTGTAATTCTAACCTTAGCCTGGCATGTATTATTTGGACCCCTGTATTAGTAGAATGTTCAAGCAGGACCTAAAAGATAAACTCACTGATTTAATTACAAATTAGTTACTTTATATATTTTTTTATGTATTCGTATGTTTAATATTTTTTATTACCTTGCAAAAATTTTTATTGTGTACCAAATGGAAATCCTATTGAGTTCTACTTTTATAACATTTTTTGGTGGTCATTCTTGTCCTGCTGGACCTAATCTGTTGTAAATCATCTTAACCCTGTTTTTGCAGGTCTACTTATTCTTCAATTGTGTTGGATACCAGGTACACATTTTTCCTTTGTAATACCGATCTGCCATTTATACGAGCTTTCTTTGTAAACTTATCTCTATATTTCTCCAGTCTGCTAAGTACAGGACAAGAAGTCGCAAGGCCTTAGAGAACTCCATAGTTTCTCTTTCCTTCGTGGATTTTGTATTTTGTTCATATATATATATATATATATATATATATATATATATATATATATATATATATATATATATATATATGCTGAAATGAATGACAGGATCCTGATTTTCCCAGTCGCTCTAATGGTACACCTCTACTCTCGCTTGCGAGCGAATTCGTCATTTGTTTTGTCAATCCACAAACGTACAAAGTTTTCAGCGTGTTGCGATGAAAACTAAAAAGAGAAAGTCGATGGACCTTTATTACCTTCATTTAAGTTGTAAATGAAAAGACTATTGTCCATCGCCTACAATTGCTGAAGAAGAAGAAAGCCGTTTCTCGCAACACGGCTTAACTGTACCTACTTACCATTGTGCATTACTATCAACGATTTCGTCTTCTTGTTAAATTTCCTTTCTCTCTCTCTCTCTCTCTCTCTCTCTCTCTCTCTCTCTCTCTCTCTCTCTCTCTCTCTCTCTCTCTCTGCAGCTTATTCCGCCCCGTCTTCCTCGCTGCGTCCTCTAATACTCGCTCCTCGAGAGGAGGAAACAACACCAATAAAAGCACTCATCCTTGCACTCAATTTTGACAAGTTGGAAGAAAATAGGATAAAGGAGGAGAATTAGATCCCGGATCAGGGCCCGAAGAGAGGAAAGGGAAGAGAGGAAAGGGAAGAGAGGGAAGGGAAGAGAGGGAAGGGAAGAGAAGAAAGGGCGGAGATGTAGAAGAGGGCGGAGAGGTAGAAGAGGGCAGAAAGGTAGAAGGGCCCGAGAGGTAAGGGAGAAAGGGGGGGACAAGAAGAAGGGGGCGGAGAGGTGGAATTGGGAGGAGAGGTAGAAGAGGGCGGAGAGGTAGAAGGGGCGGAGAGGTAAAAGGGGCTGAGAGGTAGAAGGGGCGGAGAGGTAGAAGGGGCTGAGAGGTAAAAGGGGGCGGAGAGGTAGAAGGAAGATGAGAAAAAGGAGTAGAGACGTACATGTGAGAGGAGGAGGGAGAATGAAAAGTGACTAAATCTCCGACAGCCTGAAGTGGAACAAGATTCGGAAAAATAAATAAATAAATAAATAAATAAATAAATCGAAAAAGAAATATGGTCGAGGGAGTAGCGAGAGGGGAAGAGTAAGAGCCAGTACGAAGAAATCCAACAGAATCTGAAAAATCAAGAAAAAACGACGGAAGAACAACAGCAGGAAATGATCTAACCAAGAGTGCAATATTCAGAGGGGTAAACAAAAAACTACTCAAAAGTAGTACGAGTCTTGCAGTGAATAAATAAATCCACAGTTATGTATGGGTACAAATATATCTATAAATAAAGATACGGGAGCTTTCGGGAATCTGTTCGGCTCCCTTTTTCAAAACAGGGATCGAACAGATTCCCGAAAACTGTCTGTGTAGATTTATTTTTAGATATACTACTTGTACCCCCATACATAACTGTGGATTTGTTTCTCCATTTAGAAAATCATTATTACCGAGACACGGTTAGAAAGGCAAGGCGACCAAGAAACGTATTTGGCAAAGAGGCAGTAAGAGAATAGTTAGTCAAGAATGACTGAATGAATTTAGTATTTAGGCCAAAGGCCAAGCACTGGAACCAACGAAGTAGTGTAGCGCAGATGTGGATATTGATAGTAAATGGTTCGAAGCGTGCAACAGGAGGAAAACCTCAAAGCAGTTGCACTATGAATCAAGTGTTAGGAGAGGGTGGACAGTAAGTTGAAGCAAGAGAATATGAAAGGAGGTACAGTAAAAGGAACGAAAGTGATTGCCGTTAGGGGCCGAAGGGATGCTGCAAAGAACCTTAAATAATACCTACAGTGCACCGCATGAGGTCCACTGACGACACGACCCCTTACGGGAAGTTAGTCAAGAGACAGATAGAGAAGAGGCACAAGGAAGACGAAGATGGGAACGTAGAACCAAGAGGAGAGCCGAAATGCTTCCCGACAGCTCTAGCACCGACTTAATAGAGAAGGCAATTTCGCCTTTATTTTTTTCCCATTCCTTCATCTCGTCTCGCCCTGGGCGAAAGAGTAGATTATCTGAGAGCTACTTTGCATATAAATATAATCAAAACAGGTGAGACATAAAAGTGGGAGATGAACGAGATACACGACAGGCCAAGGGAAGAAAAGTAATTGTGGACTACGTAAATTTAAAAAATAAAATAAAAAGCAAAGGAATAGTCGCTAATTCATTATCGAATGAACATGGGGAAACAAATATAGATAAAGATTCAGGTATAAGAAACGTCAAAAGATTTAGAGGAATACAGAAACTAACGAACTGCGGAGGATATAAGGGAATTCAGATACACCAAATAAAGAGAAACAATAGAGATTGAACTTGAACTGAATATCAAAAATGAAATGATCAGATTTAATATAAAAAAAAAAGGGCGCAGGAAAACAGAGGAGAACTAAAGGATAAGAAACACTGGAAAGTTTGAGATGAAAAAGATATTAATGAACCCCCGATTTACAGGACAAGAGATACGAAATAATCGTGTAAAATGGAGAAAAGAACCAAGGATGACGAACGCAATACGATAAATGCCATAAAAGTCATTCAAAATAAGAAAAATGTATTCCTAGAGAGAGAGAGAGAGAGAGAGAGAGAGAGAGAGAGAGAGAGAGAGAGAGAGAGAGAGGCTAAAATTACAGAAACCCAGAACGATAAATGCCATCAAAGTCATTCAAAATAAGAAAAATGCATTCCTAAAAAGAGAGGGAGAGAGAGAGAGAGAGGAGTAGAATGAGAGAGAGAGAGAGAGAGAGAGAGAGAGAAGGTAAAATTACGGAAAGCCACGAGCAAAATCAGCAGTAAACTACATCGTGAATATTCAAAGACAAATGGAAACGAGAATACACAAGAAGAGACGAACACAAGAATCAAATACGAGAGGCTTACAATAATTTGTAAGGAAAGTGTGGACAAGAAACAAAATAAAATCACGTTGAAAAGTAAGAGGAAAATAGTAGGCAATGGAGATGTAACAGAATCGAGGGAGGTAGAGATAAAACTGGTTATGAACAAAATATAATATAAAGAAGGGAGAAAAACAACAAAAGGAAGGAAGACGATAAAATGAGATTAGTAAAAAACAAATGAAACCAGAAAAGAAAAAGGATATGAAAGTTTGGAAAAGTTATAACAACGAAAACAAGAAATCACCTACTAGTATAATAATGATAAAAAAAAATATTGAATGCCACGTGAACGTCATAAAGAACAATAATATGATAAACTCCTTTGAGAGAACAAACCGAAAAAACTTTTACGAAATAGAATGACCGCGCTATTTCTCCTTCCCCTCAGTACATAGGACCAGGTTCGTACCCAAATCGTGTTTAGCACCGAAATGAAGTAGACATCCACCACGCAGAGAACCTTCGACTTCTCTTCAGACATTACTTCCTTCCAGCCAGCCCAATGTCTGCTTCACGACCATGGTCGTGATCACGCCAGATAAGGTACAATCAGTCAATCAATCAATCCACTCTCATTTACCTCCTTGAACGATGATAGGGCACCCCCCACCCCCTTCACTTCGTTTGTAATTCGAGTTCATCGGTTCTTGAATGTCTTGGTCTGAATTCAAGGTCATGGCTGTTTTTGGGAAGTCTTCATTTTAAAGTTGAGTACCTGGAAGTTCCCGCAATGTTTGAATTCTGAGGCCTCACGATCAAACCGACTATCATTTGGCATTGCTGAATATACGATTCGTGTTTCCTTTTTTCTCTGGAATCCGCAAAAGAAAGTTTGATCTACTCTGTAACTTTTTCTTATTTGTTTCTTTGTTTCTTTGTATGTTTTTTTACGTAACATGGAACCAGTGGTTATTCAGCGACGGGACCAACGGCTTTACGTGCCTTCCGAACCACGTCGAGAGTGAACTTCTATCACCAGAAATACACATCTCTCACTCCTCAATGGAATGCCCGAGAATCGAACTCGCAGCCACAGAGGTAGCAAACCAACACCATACCGATCACGCCACTGAGGCGCTAAGCTTTTTTTTATTGATGGGATGAAAGGATAACTGTAACCGACTCGCCCAATAATCAAAATTCCAGGTTACTTACCCTGTCAATCCAGAAATGCCTAACTCATAAAATAGAGGAAAAGTGTGATTTGTGGGCTTCTGATTTTCACCCCTGCCTAAATCTTGGAGCTCTATACAGAGTGGAGTAAATAAACCGACGGTGCTGGAAATAAACGCCAATAAATCTTGAACGAAGAGTGGAAATTGGAAGGGGAAGAGAAATAAATCCTGATATGCGTTACGCTCCACGAAGTATAGAGAGCTAGATAAAGCACAGCTATACTCCCCAGAGTGGGAGGAGATATGAAAAGAACGGGGGTCATTCGCGTTGTTTTTTGAGGCAGCAAAAAAGAACGGGTGAAGCCATGTCGAAAGTGACAAAATTAACTCATAAAGAAAACTAAAGGTTACTGGTCACTCTTTGGAGGTCAAGTTCTTTACAGCAGCAGACGTAAAATACAATGACTCATTTTTTTTCCCAAAAGCTGGTCCAAAATTAGAAGCCTTCAAAGTTAAAAGGGGTTTACCCACAAAGGAGGTGGCTCCAAAAGATACCAGCCTTCCATTTGTATGCATTATCTACATGAAGGTTTGTATTGCAAGGCCAACCCTAACCTGCACAAAGGAAAGGTAAAATTTCACTACTATTTCTGGAGGGTTCCTCCCACGAACCATCCTATTATTACAAAGATCCTTGTGCTACAAGCATGAGAACAATAATATATACTGAATTTAATATATATTCGTATATATATATATATATATATATATATATATATATATATACGAATGTATATAATATGTATATATAATTATATATAGGTAGGTATACAGGAGCGCAGACATAAGGAGGTCCATTGATACTTCACATGAAGGCCAATATTTATTATAAAACGTTTCGCACATCAACTTAGTGCATCTTCAGTCTGTTAAAAGAGAAATGCATATATTAAAAAAACCAAACCAAAAATAAGGATTCACAATAGTATTCATGTTAAAATGCAATAAAAACATAAAAAGTTAAGAAAGAGAGAAGAACCACTGAGGTACCAACCAACTGGAGTAGAAGGAAAGCAAGGAATGATTTTTTACGTTTTATAATAAATGTGAAGTATCAATGGACCTCCTGAACCTCTTATATATATATATATATATATATATATATATATATATATATATATATATATATGTGTGTGTGTATATGCATGCATGTATGTATATGTATATGTATATGTGTATATATATATATATATATATATATATATATATATATGTATTTTTATACGTATATATGATATATATGCGTGTGCATCAGAAAAAAATATTTTACCTCACCTCCTGAACTCTTCTCATGTTTATCTGCTGCTCAAAAATAACCACAATACTAATCCTAATGATGAGAGTTGTTTCATCCTTCTATTATCACACTATTAGGCAACAAATCTTATGACTAATGCCCCTGTTAATACTCATTTGAAACTCTCATCACGTTTCATAACAACCTCCTAAATTTGCTCTGATATCCCAAAATCTTCCTATCAACGAAAGAAACAACTCAAGTCAAGTCAGGATTCGAATGGTTTATGGGCCTTTCGAGTGTTTACGGAGAGAAGGGTGTGAGGCAAGCAACTGCATCCCAATAAATATATATATATATATATCTAATATATATATATATAATATTATATATATATATGTATATTGTACCTATATATAAATATTAATTATATTTTATGATATATATAATGTAAATCAGAAGGGTAGCACCTGAAGCAGCCACTGCCTTAACACAAAAAAATGTAAAAAGTGTATTACATAATATATAACATAATATATATATTTATATGTACTTATAATATATCATATTATATGTGCATATTCAAATATATGCATCCACATAATACCAGATTCGTTTCTTGTCTCTTTTTAATAAAAGAAGACAACTTCTCGAAAATAAACTGGAAACCAAAATTCATTTGAATTTCTTTTTTTTTTTTTAGAAAGATATTCCCCATATACTTTTCTTCTTAGAAAATGTTTTATTCGAAGCTTTATGTTTTTTTATGTTCTACCTTTTTATATTTTTTTTATTTTTATTTTTTGCTCCAAAATAACTACAGTCGCTTTATTCGAGTTTTAATTCTGTGTAAAAACCTCCAGTCCTTCTCCATTGGAAAACAAACAATTGACATTATTTCCCCTTCATAGCTAAATCCCAATATTGATATTGATAATCTTGTCTTTGATGTAGACGCAAAAGTCCTTTTCCGAGTTTACCATGAAACCGATTCTCTCTTTTTTTTTCTTTTAAATGATTCTGTGTTTCTTTCATGTTCCTCTCCAGACATTTTAACTTTTCAGTTTTATCTCCCTTCTACTGAAATGAAATTAAGTTTGAGCGTTTTAATCAATTTTTCATTCAAAAGCTTCACGTTTCGCAAATTAAAAACTCGCAATTCAAATTTCTATTCCATATTACGATAAGGGAAACAACTTCAATATCTTTCCCATTTTTTTTTACTCAAAATTATCTATTCCATATGACGATAAAAGAAACCATTTCAATAACTTTCCCAAATTTTTTATTCAAAATTCTATTCCACGTTACGACAAAGGAAACCATCTCAATATCTTTCTCGTTTTTGGGTACTCATTCTTTCAAATTTCGAGGCTTTGACGCCATCACAATTCTAAGTCCTTCCTCCACATCGTCTCTGTTCGCTGCCCACAGGCCAAAGTGAGTAGCTCCTCTCGGAGCTAAATACATTTGAATAACTCTGTTATTTCCTTTTCACTCAAATCAACTCTGGTCAGTTCGTCCTGACAGCCTGTAAAGCTTGATATTCTTCTTGTCCTGTTCAAACCGAGAGCGACGTTATTTTATTGTATAAGAGGATTCCGTATTTGATTTAAAATGTATCTGGATGTTTTATACTTCATTCTTTTAAATTGGCTAATATGTTTTATTCAAAATTAACTCGTTTGCTCCTATTAAAATAAGAATAAACTCTATTGAAAATGTTCTTGAAAAGCTTAGAATTATATATTTCAACTGAAACAAGCCTGGGTAATTTGTTTGAAAGTGGGATTGAAGATTCAACTTAAAAATAAGCCTGAATATTTTTTTTAAAGTGGAAAAGAATATTTATATTAAAAATATGTTAGAATGTATTATCTAAAACAAGCTTTAAAACTATTTATAATACGCTCAAATAAAATTCCTTTGAAAAATAACCATCAATTTTTCATTTTACGTAAAACTAACTAATGAGATGCTCGGAAAGCTTGAATTTTCTTGTCTAGATTGAAGTTAAATGAATTATTTATTTAAAACAAATTTATGTATTTTGTGTAAAATAAACATAATTAAAACATGCCTGAAGAGGTTTTTAAAAATAACCTTGATTGGCTACTTCATAAAAGATAGAATATTTAACTTCCGATAACCTTTGACATGTAATTTTATATATTTTAAAATAAACTTTAATATTCTAATTAAAACATGACTGAAGATGTTTTTTCAAAATAACCTCGACTGACTTATTAATAAAAGATTGGCTATTTAGCTTCCGATAACTTTTGATACTCGATTTATAATACGCCTGAATATTTCTTTCCAACTGAATATTCCTCTGAATATTTAATTACTTGAAAGAGCACTGTCTGTTTCAAATAAGTCTGATTATTCAAATTAATCAGATTTAAAGTGAAGACGGTTGGGTAACTAGAGCTATTATAAGCCCTTACCTTCTCACTATCCAAAAGCTTTAGACAAACCTAAATGTTCGCAAGAAAGCCTCTACCTAATAGCGATAAATCATCTTTCGAAACATTTTTTTCGTCATATTAAGATGTTAAGTCATAGCTCAAGATAACTGCTATAGCACTTAAAGCGTCAGATATATGATGGTTGCGTTGGTCTTATCTGAACTGATTCATTATTCTTGTTTGTCAGTATGATCTCGATATCCCCTGTCCACAGGAAATAATCAGTAAATATATAGACACATATAAACACAAAATAATATTAAAACTGTTGTATATATATAGTATAATATATGTATATATATATATATATATATATAATATATATATATATATATATCTATATATATTATGTATATAATATATTTATATTATATATATATACATATATATATATATATATATATATATATAAATATATAATAATATATTATTATATAATAGTCTCCAGTCGGCGTAGATAATAATACTTCAGGGGGTACCATGATACATTAGTAGATTGCCATAGTTTATTAAAAAAACGTTTCGCACACAATTCTCGGTGCATCATCAGTCTGTGAACAATAATAGTAAATACATTATAAAAAGGAATTCACAAAATTACAAGGTAATTAAAAATTAATGGTTTAAAAAGAAAAGCAGAAGTTAAAAGTTAAAAAAATACGTTTAAAACACTGTAAAAAGAGAGAGAGAGAACTGAGACACCAACCATCCAAGGCAAAAGACGAAGAAGGAATAGCAAAACCTGACGTCCCAAACAAAAAGTCAGTTATGCCAAATACAGAGGGGAAGCCGTGGTGTGATTGTTCAAAGAGGGAACTAGCCTTTTGATAAGTAATGACTCCAGAGTAGTTAGGTGATCTGGGTCCTTTGTATATCCAATAATAGAGAAGTGCTGTTTCAAGACCTCTATTTTGCATATAGCAGCATGAAGTTTTTAATGTTAGAAAACTCTGGTTGCTTAATTCTCTGGCCTGTACGAAAACTGAAACCCATGTGGCTGCAATATCTCACTTGCAAACAGCCTACGAGTAGATCCGATGTAAGAGCCCGGAACATCCAGGGCATGTGAATTTGTATACAACATTAGATCTCATGAAGGATTGCAAGCGATCTTTACGCTGAAAAATGAACCTATCCTGCATGGATTATTAGAAATAAGTTTTAACTGAAGACAGGGAATTTCTTGTTCAATGATCTGTTTTAGTCTACGTGAGAATTTTGTATCAAACACAAAAGGGATGGAAGCAAAGAACAGTTTCTTAGGAACATCAAAGTTGGGGCAACGGTGGCTGGAGAAATTTGGTTAAAAGTTTATTGATAACTCTAAGTACTACGTCTTTGGGATAGGAATTTTTCTGAAAAAAACCTAATAAAAATTCTATTTCATTATGGAAAGTTGGCCAGTTAGACGAATATTTTAATGCTCTATGGACAAGAGTGTAAATGGTGTTTAATTTTGAAGGTTCTTTGGCATGAACTATAATAGTTGTTAGCTAAACCTGTATAGGTCTTTTTTCTATAGACAGCTGTGGTGAATTCAGAATTACTTCTTGTAATATTGATATCAAGAAATGGCAAACTGTCTCTGTTCTCCACCTCCATCGTAAATTGAATATTTGGGTGTTGCTGATTAATATATTCCAGAAACTGTGTGCTTTGCCAAGGGTACTTAAAAAGAGCAAAAGTGTCGTCTACATATCTCCTGTAGTATGCTGGTTTAAAGGAAGACTCACATTGATTTAAAAATTTTGTTTCTAAGTCACACATAAAAAAGTTTGCAAAAAATGGGGCCAGAGGGGATCCCATAGCAACTCCATCGACCTGCGAATAGAGTTGCTGGTTAAAAACAAACATGGAGTCTTGCACAGCAAGTTCCAGAAATTGTTTAAAAATAGTCCTATTAAAACCGTAAAACAGAGTATCATTGCTGATAAAAATCTTGTTTAAAATAATATCAATTGTTTCATTTAATGGTACATTAGTGAAAAGTGATTCAACATCGTAACTGACCATAAAATAGTCACCATCCTGGTTGATAATTTGTTGTTGAAAGTCGTACCCGTTTTTAATGTATATTCATTAATACTACATTCAGAGAGTAAACCAGCTAAATACTTAGAGATCGAGAACGATGGGCTATTGTAGGCGGCCATAATAGGTCTAACAGGGGTATTTGGTTTATGTATTTTTGGTAGACCATATAAAATACTAAAGGAAGAACCCGTTACAAAAAGTTTTTGATAGGTAGCATCATCTATTATATTATCATTTTTTATTTTTCTTAGGAATCTATTAATTCTATCTTCTCGTTTATATATATCCAGAAAGTTAGGATCACCATGGGATTGGAATTTGGTAGTGTCAGTTAAAATATTTTCAATTTTGCCGATATAATCATTCATTATTCAGTATAACTACTCCCTGCCTTGCCTTTGTCAGGCTTGCAAATCACTATGTCATCTCTTCGTTTTTTTAGGGCCAAGAGTATCTCCAAATCGTTTTTTCTAAAAAAATGGTGTCCAGGTTGTTCTTAAATTGGAATAAGTTTATGTATCAGAGCAGACATTTTCTGTTGTAAGTTACCTGTATTCTTTACCACATCAAGTTTAATAAGTCTTTAAAACAGCACCTCAAATGGAAGGAAAAATCTGGCATAGTTCGGTAAAGAATACAGGTAACTTACAACAGAAAATGTCTGCTCTGATACATAAAACTTATTCCAATTTAAGAACAACCTGGACACCATTTTTTAGAAAAAACGATTTGGAGATACTCTTGGCCCTAAAAAAACGAGATGACATAGTGATTGCAAGCCTGACAAAAGGCAGGGAGTAGTTATACTGAATAAGAATGATTATATCGGCAAAATTGAAAATATTTTAACTGACACTACCAAATTCCAATCCCATGGTGATCCTAACTTTCTGGATATATATAAACGAGAAGATAGAATTAATAGATTCCTAAGAAAAATAAAAAATGATAATATAATAGATGATGCTACCTATCAAAAACTTTTTGTAACGGGTTCTTCCTTTAGTATTTTATATGGTCTACCAAAAATACATAAACCAAATACCCCTGTTAGACCTATTATGGCCGCCTACAATAGCCCATCGTTCTCGATCTCTAAGTAGTTTAGCTGGTTTACTCTCTGAATGTAGTATTAATGAATATACATTAAAAAACGGGTACGACTTTCAACAACAAATTATCAACCAGGATGGTGACTATTTTATGGTCAGTTACGATGTTGAATCACTTTTCACTAATGTACCATTAAATGAAACAATTGATATTATTTTAAACAAGATTTTTATCAGCAATGATACTCTGTTTTACGGTTTTAATAGGACTATTTTTAAACAATTTCTGGAACTTGCTGTGCAAGACTCCATGTTTGTTTTTAACCAGCAACTCTATTCGCAGGTCGATGGAGTTGCTATGGGATCCCCTCTGGGCCCCATTTTTGCAAACTTTTTTATGTGTGACTTAGAAACAAATTTTTAAATCAATGTGAGTCTTCCTTTAAACCAGCATACTACAGGAGATATGTAGACGACACTTTTGCTCTTTTTAAGTACCCTTGGCAAAGCACACAGTTTCTGGAATATATTAATCAGCAACACCCAAATATTCAATTTACGATGGAGGTGGAGAAACAGAGACAGTTTGCCATTTCTTGATATCAATATTACAAGAAGTAATTCTGAATTCACCACAGCTGTCTATAGAAAAAAGACCTATACAGGTTTAGCTAACAACTATTATAGTTCATGCCAAAGAACCTTCAAATTAAACACCATTTACACTCTTTGTCCATAGAGCATTAAAATATTCGTCTAACTGGCCAACTTTCCATAATGAAATAGAATTTTTATTAGGTTTTTTTCAGAAAAATTCCTATCCCAAAGACGTAGTACTTAAAGTTATCAATAAACTTTTAACCAAATTTTTCCAGCCACCGTTGCCCAACTTTGATGTTCCTAAGAAACTGTTCTTTGCTTCCATCCCTTTTGTGTTTGATACAAAATTCTCACGTAGACTAAAACAGATCATTGAACAAGAAATTCCCTGTCTTCAGTTAAAACTTATTTCTAATAATCCATGCAGGATAGGTTCATTTTTCAGCTGTAAAGATCGCTTGCAATCCTTCATGAGATCTAATGTTGTATACAAATTCACATGCCCTGGATGTCCGGGCTCTTACATCGGATCTACTCGTAGGCTGTTGCAAGTGAGATATTGCAGCCACATGGGTTTCAGTTTTCGTACAGGCCAGAGAATTAAGCAACCAGAGTTTTCTAACATTAAAAATCATGCTGCTATATGCAAAATAGAGGTCTTGAAACAGCACTTCTCTATTATTGGATATACAAAGGACCCAGATCATCTAACTACTCTGGAGTCATTACTTATCAAAAGGCTAGTTCCCTCTTTGAACAATCACACCACGGCTTCCCCTCTGTATTTGGCATAACTGACTTTTTGTTTGGGACGTCAGGTTTTGCTATTCCTTCTTCGTCTTTTGCCTTGGATGGTTGGTGTCTCAGTTCTCTCTCTCTCTTTTTAGTGTTTTAACGTATTTTTTTAACTTTTAACTTCTGCTTTTCTTTTTAAACCATTTTAATTTTTAATTACCTTGTAATTTTGTGAATTCCTTTTTATAATGTATTTACTATTATTGTTCACAGACTGATGATGCACCGAGAATTGTGTGCGAAACGTTTTTTAATAAACTATGGCAATCTACTAATGTATCATGGTACCCCCTGAAGTATTATATATATATATATATATATGTGTGTGTGTGTGTGTGTGTCAAATCACATTTCCGTGATTCAAATACATATATCGAGCTACAATGTCCTTTAATATCTAATTCACTCGACCTCGGAATTAATATATTTTCATATATGCTTAACCGAAGGGAATTTTTTTCTAGATAATAGACTTGCCTGGGCCCGGGCGCGAACCCATGGAGCCTTTCAAATCCCGGAACGTCAGTGAAGCTTTTACCTACTGCACCACCGCAAGAAGTGTAGTAGGTAAAAGCTTCACTGACGTTCCTGGATTTGAAAGGCTCCATGGGTTCGCGCCCGGGCCCAGGCAAGTCTATTATCGAGAAAAAAAATTCCCCTTCGGTTAAGCATATATGAAAATATTTTAATTCCGAGGTAGAGCGAATTAGATATTAAAGGACATTGTAGCTCGATATATATATATACATATATATATACATACATATATATATATATATATATATATTATATATATATATATATATATATATATATATATATATAAGGTTTTTTTGCCACGAAAGAAAAAAATGAAAAAAAGCGAGTTAGCCGAGTACTTTCGGTCCTATTCGGACCTCAGTAAAGGGTCCGAATAGGACCGAAAGTACTCGGCTAACTTGCTTTTTCATTTTTTCCTTCGTGGCAAAAAAAACTTTATTTATACTAGCTCACGTTTTATATACTTCGTGATCAAGTTATTCATATATATATATATATATATATATATATATATATATATATATATATATATATATATATAAAATATATATTATACATATATATATATATACATACATATATATATATATATATATATATAATATATATATATATATATAGTATATATATATATATATATATATATATATATATATATATATATATATATATATATATATATAATAATGTTACATTTACAAAATTATATAAACTGTGTATATATATAGATATATCTATACAGAATTATACTATAGATTACTATATATATATATATATATATATATATATATATATATATATATAAATTACTTTCTTCCTTCGCTCCGTCACTTTTCAAAGGGCATGAAATGCTAATTCTCTTGAAGTCGGCTCCGATCGCAGATATATTTCAAAAACTTTGATCTCCAAGACCCTCAGTGCCTCTGAAGGAGTTTCTTTTCATCTCTTCGTGCCTGCTCCCCTCCGATACCAGTGTTTAATTTGATGACTTCTTCATCTTAAACTTCCTCGTCCATCACCATCTTCAGGCCTTTACACTGGAATGGAATTGAATACAGAGCTTAGACAAAAGGCCACGCACTGGGACCTATAAGGCCATTCAGCGCTGAAAAGGAAAGTGAGAGTAGGTATACCTTAAAAGGTGTAACAGGAGGAAACCCTCGCAGTTGAACTATGAAACAATTATTAGGAGAGGGTGGACAGTAAGATGGTAGAAACAGAATATGAACGGAGGTACAGTATAGGGAATGAAAGTAGTTGCAGCTAGGGGCCGAAGGGACGCTGCAAAGGACCTCAAGTAACGCCTACATTGCACCGAATGAGGTGCACCGACGGCACTAGCCCCCTACGGGAACCTTCAGTAATGGTTGATGGGGTTCTCAACACCAAGCACCCTATTTCACTGTGGTGAAATCTTCTCTCTGAAGCAATGTTATGTCGCTTTATTACCTTAGGCCCGGTGCACTTACTAAGAGCATTCTATTTCTTATAGCAATAGAAATGAATAATGGCAATTATATTCATCTTCCAATAAATCCAACTTTGTCGAAAGAACACTGGTCTTTTATCTCGATTACAAAAATACCTATGTTGATCGCTGCCTTATTATTTCTCTCTCTCTCTCTCTCTCTCTCTCTCTCTCTCTCTCTCTCTCTCTCTCTCTCTTTTGTTCATAGGTGCTGCAAATGTTTCCTATTTTATTTCCATAATATCAATGACAGTCTCTCTCTCTCTCTCTCTCTCTCTCTCTCTCTCTCTCTCTCTTTGTTCATAGGTACTACAAATATTTTCCCATCATATTTCCCATAATTTCATTGACAGTCTCTCTCACTCTCTCTATCAACCTTCTTACCTTACAATGGCTTTTTCTCTTTCTTTCGTCATAGAATCTGCTAGAGTATTTGGCAGACCATCCCGACGGCAACATCACAGACTGGAAATAAACCTTGTCAGATCAATTCGAGTCAGTTCGCTACATCGCTGATTGGGAGTTAACATTTCTTTTCCACAAAACCGCTTTATCATTTCAATTGAATTTCAATTAGAGGGGAATATTTTCCTTCATTTCGAGTTAATTAAATTCACGCCAACTCCTCTGCATTTTCATTCATTCATTACTATTCGAACCGGTTAGATTACATCGTAGAACAGAGAACATTTGAATAACATTTTCAACCCTTCATGTCGATTCGTCATTTCATTTCGCCACGAGTTTTGGAATAAAAGTTTCATTTTTACGCGAATGTCGGCGCTAGTTCACTTTTATACTTCCCCTTTCCAACTTTGTGCTCCCCCTTTTTTTTTTTTAATTGCGTCTATGGAGTATTTCAATTCGCCATGAGTTAGGTTTAAAAATTTCACTTTTTGGAAGAAATCGATTTCAGTGTTAGTTGTGTTTTTTTTTTAACCTCCTTTTTGTTTTCTGTAAAAGAAAACTATTGTGCCGGCTTTCTCTGCCTGTCCGTCCGTCCGCCTTTTTGTTTTCTGTAAAAGAAAACTATTGTGCCGGCTTTCTCTGCCTGTCCGTCCGTCCGTCCGCCCTCAGATCTAAATAACTACCGAGGCTAACGGTCTGCAAATTGGTATATTGATCATCCACGCTCAAGTCATCAAACACACCAAATTGCAACCTTCTAGCCTCAGTAGTTTTTAGTCTATGGAAGGTTAAAGTGAGTCATGGATCGTGCATCTGGCAGCGCTTTCTAGAGCCATGGAACGAACCCTCACTCTATCGCTTCTAGTGAACTGCCGGTCAATATAGTTAATGGTTTTATACACCATTATACATTGTACGGAAAACTCGATTGCGCCGAAGAAACTTTGGCGCATTTCTTACTTGTTTGTTTGTTTGTTGCATGGAAACAGTGGTTGTTCAGCAACGGGACCAACGGCTTTACGTGACTTCCGAACCACGTCGAGAGTGAACTTCTATCACCAGAATTAAACATCTCTCACTCCTCAATGGAATGCCCGAGAATCGAACTCGCGGCCACCGAGATGGCAGTCCAAGAACAAACCGACCACGCCACTGAGGCGCTTGCATTTCTTACTTGTTTGAAACTTTAATACGAGCTCGCTCAAATTTTCGACAAACCAAATGAAACTTTGACTCTTCATCTGAAAAAGCAATGCTCTGAAATGTTGTCTTCCTTTGAGACTTTTCCGCTTGCAGAATCTTACGACTTGAAAGTTCAGGATATTTTTCTTCCCTTTCAATTAACCAAATTCATCTCATGTCAACCCTTACTTCGAGTTTTCTCTTTAATTTATGCTCTATGATTTGTACATCGGTATAGCTTGAAAATCAAATAGTTCCC
The DNA here is from genome assembly GCF_015104395.2 of Macrobrachium nipponense. Taxonomy (NCBI): domain Eukaryota; kingdom Metazoa; phylum Arthropoda; class Malacostraca; order Decapoda; family Palaemonidae; genus Macrobrachium; species Macrobrachium nipponense. Next base: position 15,887,440 of record NC_061090.1, on the reverse strand, counting down.
TCCGTTTTATATCTATTAAAGTATCCTCACTTCTACAGTACAGTATATTTACCTTCGATATTTTCATTGGCTTAACTTGAGGTCAAACAAATTACACTTTCACTGAAGATTTCTAATTATTTTTTTTCTTAATCACATTGAAGGCTAGCTATACCCACACACACATTATATATATAATATATATATATTATATATATATACATATATATCTATATATATAAGTAATACTATTATATATATATATATATATATATATATGTATAGTATATTAATATATGTATATATATATATAATATATTATATAATATATATATATATATATATATATATATAATATAGAATTTGCTCTCTCTCTGATGAAACTAAATTCATGTAATTAAACTCTGAATTACTTGGTTACCCTTAGTTCCTACGAATCTATTAGATTTCTTTTCTAACAGCTACTTCTCCTAGGCCTGATTAGATTAGTGCCTCTCTATCAAATAACTGATAGGCTGGATGCTTCCCTTCGTATTACACTGCGAAGCATACCTAATTTCCCCTTCAATGAAATAAGTTAACCGAGGTTGAAATTCTAGTACTCTTTAATATTCAAAATCACGATCCATCGCTCAAATGCCATTTATTTCAGTGTTACGTAAATCTACTTAAGTCATTTTGTCATTTATGAATTACTTGTTTTCTGTCGACTACATAATTACGTCGCATCAGTCAAAATCTATTTGCTTTATTAATTACTCACATGATTACGTTGTATCATTCAAACTCCATTTGTTTCATTAATTACATGATTACGTTGTATCATGTAAACTCAATTTGTTTCATTAATTAGTCACATGATTACGTTGTATCATTCAAACTCCATTTGTTTCATTAATCACTCACTAACTTAGGTTTCCCCGATGCTAATTTCAATCAGAATGAGAGCATTATATCGATAAGTTTAAGCTTGTTTTCTTTCCGAGTCCCACGCACCAGAAAACGGCACGCCCCGGCGAACTACATTTCGAAAACTCAATTTTCGAAAGAAAATACATAAAACATTCCGCTCTTCAACTCTTGTTGAAACGGGAGTGTTTGCATTTGGCCTCCTCTCAAGGTAATTGCAGCAATATAGAAGAAGTCGAATTTTCCAGACATTTAAAACCTTTTTCATTGCTCTCTCTCTCTCTCTCTCTCTCTCCTCTCTCTCTCTCTCTCTCTCTCTTAGAGGGGTGGGGGATTTATTACCAGCATAGTTTTATTTGAATGCTACATTTCAGAGGTTGATTGGCCCAGCTGTAAATGGATGAGTTCCGCTATTTGGTTTGAGACGTTCACAAAAATAAGTCGATCAGCACATAAGTACCTATACATGTGCACATAAACTAGCATAATTGTATGTTACGCATCCACGATGCCATAACATAAATAAACATAGGTAAATGTATTGATGTACGTACTTAAAATTTAAAGGGTCGTACTAGACCGAAAGTGCTTGGCTATCTCGCTTTTCATTTTTTTCCTTCGTGGCAAAAAACTTTATTTATATATATATACAATATATATATATATATATATAATATATATATATATATATATAATATATATATAAATATATATATATATATATATATATATAATAAAAGGAGCCCATAAAAACACCAAAATATAGAGAGAAAAGTACTATATTTCAGAGACTGGTGTCTCTCTCTTCAGGCAGATGAATGAGAAAAGTTTACAGAAAAGGTGGTATTTATACCAAGAGGTCCATCCACAGGCAAGCCAATTTAGGTCACCCCCGCTGATAATCTTCCTTTAATCTTCTTAAGCGTTGGTTGAATGAAAATCTTGTCGATCGTATCTGAATCCCATGCTCCTTTTGTTTGATGGGTTCGTTACCTGCCTCTTCTTTTTATTAAGGCCGATTCCATCATTTGACTCTTGTACCGGCAGTTGCTGCTATAAATTATATGTGACAAATTCCAGTTTATTCTATGGTTATGTTCATTTATATGGTTGAAAATAGCCGAGTTCTGTTGTCCATACCTAACTGACCGTTTGTGTTGTATCAATCTCTGGGGAAGTGATTTACCTGTAAATCCGATGTATGATTGGTCACAGTCCTGGCATGGGATTTGATAAACCCCAGTGTCCTTGGGGGATGTCTTTTGTTGGACATTAATCAGGGATTTGGCTAAGGTGTTTGGGTAAATGCAAAAGGCTTAGATTTTCCGACGGTCTAAGTCACCTTCTTAATCGTGTCTAGGTGTGGAATTTTTATTTTATTGTTGGGTGTATCTCTGGTCTTGTCTTTCGGGGGTCGGTAGAAAATTACGTTTGCTTTGTGAATTGCTTTCTCAATTATATGGTCAGGATACTTTAAAGACGAAAGTTGCTTACGAATTAGTTCAAATTCTTTTTCCAGGAAATCTGGGGAACAAATTCATAAGGCTCTTAAGAACAGGTTGCTGGCTACACCTATCTTAATAGTAATGTCGTGATAGCTAAAGTAGTGAATGTGTGAAAGTGAGAACGTTGGTTTTCTGAATATGGTAAATTTGTATTCTGTCGTGTCTCTGGTTATTAAAACATCATGAAAAGAAATTTTGTTGTCTGTTTCTCATTCAACTTTAAATTTGCTGCTGGGCACTAATGCGTTTAACTTTGAAAGGAATTCAATAAAATTGCCCCACCTATTATCCCAAAATGTTAGAATATCATCTACATATCTCATCCACAGCATGTTTATTGCATTTATTACTGTAGTTTCAAAGTATTCCATGTACAGATTGGCTAAAACAGGACTTAAGGGACTACCCATACTACACCCGAATTTTTGCTTGTAGAATGATTCCCTAAATGAAAATACGTTATTAGATGCACATAATTCAACTAACTTTATTTTTTTGTCAAGCGCCAATGGGAAATGACCTGAATAGGGGGATAATTTTTCCCTCAAAAACTGAAGAACTTCCTGTATTGGTACTTTTGTGAATAAGGAATCTACGTCAAGGCTTAAAAGTTTTAAGTTGTAAAGTGGTATATGTGCTTCTCTGAATTTGTGACAAAAATCTTCCAAATGTTTAATGTGACTGGGAGAAAAAGTGCCTAAAAAAGGGAAAGGAGGCCAGCTAACCATTTAGAAATTTTGTAATTGAAAGCTCCGGCACATGAAACGATGGGTCTGAATGGAAGATTGTCTTTGTGAGTTTTGGGAAGGTCATAAAAGTAGAGAAATTTAGGATTAATTACTTTAAATTTCTCTAATAGTTCAATACTCTTTTTGTCTTGGCCAATTAATCTTACTTTCCAAAAAAATTTTGTGGGTTTATCAAATCCCATGCCAGGACTGTGACCAATCTTACATCGGATTTACAGGTAAATCACTTCCCCAAAGATTAATACAGCACAAACGGTCAGTTAGGTATGGACAACAGAACTGAGCTATTTTCAACCATATAAATGAACATACCCATAGAATAAACTGGAATTTGTCACATACAATTTATAGCAGCAACTGCCGGTACAAGAGTCAAATGATGGAATTGGCCTTAATAAAAGAGACGCAGGTTATGAACATCTCAAAAGGAGCATGGGATTCAGATACAATCGACAAGATTTTCATTCAACCAACGCTTAAGAAGATTAAAGGAAGATTATCAGCGGGGGTGACCTAAATTGGCTTGCCTGTGGATGGACCTCTTGGTATAAATACCACCTTTTCTGTAAACTTTTCTCATTCATCTACCTGAAGAGAGAGACAGCTTCTCTGAAATATAGTACTTTTCTCTCTATATTTTGGTGTTTTTATGGGCTCCTTTTATTATATGGAATTTTGTTGTAACAGAACGTTTTTACCAGACACACACACACACACACACACACACACACACATATATATATATATATATATATATATATATATATATATATATATATATATATATATATATGTGTGTGTGTATGTGTGTGTGTGTGTGTGTGTGTGTGTGTAATACAGAGAGCCCAGAAAAACGCCAATGATGTATGTATATATATGTATATATATATATATATTATATATATATATATATATATAGTTATATACTATATATAGTGTGTGTCTGTGATTGTGCGAGTAATTGTATCGTATGTTTATGCTGGTTTACTACGATAAAAAAAATACACGCCAAATACCACATAGCGTCAAAACATATCTGTAGGTTGAAACAAACCGACTTGTTTCTCTGGTGGCTTTCTCCATTATGAGCTGTCCATTTCACGGTTTCCACGCTTCAAGCTATCTGACAAACCTCTACAAAATCCCCAGTCCGTTTGGCTAGCACACACTTGTCTCAGTAACCATTGTAATAAGAAAAAAATATTATTGTATATAGTGTGTGTGTGTGTATATGTATATATGTATATATATATATATATATATATATATATATATATATATATATATATATATTTATATATGTATATATACATATATGTATATATATACCCATATATAAATGTATAATAATATACATATAATATATAGAATATATAATAATATATATATAATAAATATATATATATTATATATATAAAGTTCATTCATCTCGGCAAGGGATTTTCAACCTGGGGTACCCAGGAGGTACGCCTTGGGTCTGTCATGGGTACGTGCTCTCTTTGGGTTTCGACCTTCGACGTGCTTTACCACGAACTGCTCCTCGGCCAACTAGGGTAGTTAATGAAAAACAGTTTCCGCCATTTCATATTCTCCCTTTGCAGCTGATGTAATAATAATGTATTGTGTTTTTGCAGCTCAGTACCATAACCTTGAAAATTCACTGCATAGCCAAAGGTAAATATTCATAAAAAATTGTCCTTATTTTTATATGGAATTCTTTATGTTTACAATATTATTGATTATGTCTGGAGAGTTATGTACTTACTTCCCCTCTGTACAGTACTTGCAAATAAACAGAATGGAATGTTTTTCTGAGTTGGTTTTGTTTTCCACGTTACACATAGTGAAGGGGGTACACTACTGACACTACAAATGCCCGAAAGTGTACGTTTGGGGGGGGGGGGGGGTTGAGAGGAAGGTCGAAACCTCCTGCTCTGTGCCAATGAAGTATTTTCTCCGATTCTCCCGCCATCAAGACAGATTAGCTCGCCTCCCCATTGTGTCCTCTCTTCAGACTGATTAATTAACCTCTTGAAACTGGATGACCTTGCTGAAGGGCCCCTTCCGGTGGAAATCATTAGCTTTCGTCTCTAGACTCTCATCCCCCTTAGTACTTTTAACCTCACTCTCAAAACTTAACCGCATTCAGTTGGATTCACTTAAGTCTCTCTGTTGTCCCTCCCTCCTCTCCGCGCGACCTTCAGAATTTAAGTTGATTAACTGGTTTTTCTAATCCATTTTAGCCTTATGTCTGGTTAACTTGCCTATCCCGTTCCCTTTAAAGTGGCTAATCTCTCTCTCTCTCTCTCTCTCTCTCTCTCTCTCTCTCTCTCTCTCTCTCTGATGCGTCATCTATCGGTTAAATTGGCCAGAGAGGCAGAGGGAAAACCCACCTTCGGAAAATCACGCAGATATTGAAGGGTCCTCAAATTTCCCACCGTCAAGAACACCAAGGTTTCAAGAACACTACTGAAAACCTTAAGTAAGTCCTATATGCCTTGTTAATCATAAAGAAAAGTTATGCCATTTCTATTACGTCACCATAATGAAGACTTTCATTCTCTCATCGTACTCACTGCCTCGTAGCAACTTCTAGACGCCATTTTTTTTCTAGTGAAATTGCAGCAAGAGGGTTAAGGTTAATTAGCTTTGCACGACTGTTCGAATAATACAAGATGCGTTTGAATACATACAATTTAAATATTCAAGAACAAAAGACGTTTAAATATATGCAATTTAAATATTCAAGAACAAAAGACGTGTTTAAATATATTCAATTTAAATATTCATGTTGCATATTTACTGACTATCCTCTAAGGTAGAGAGACCCTGGAGAAACAAAATATTCAACTTGCAAAGGGCGAGTTTCGACAAAAGTAACTGAAATCAAAAGATGAACGCCAAAAATAGACGCTTTAACAAACGGGTTTTTATAACATCGACACTAACACCAAATAGTGATATTAACAATTTCAGAGATCACTCACTCTGCGATGTACTTCATGGTAAAACACACGGGCACAAACGCGCAAACGCAAGCACGCACTCACACACACACACAGACGCAAAAGCACGAGTAGCTACTTCGCTCATTTTCGATTCGCTACGCTTCTAACTTACCACCTGGATTTTGTCCTCAAACACAATTTTAAGGCTAACTTCTCCCTGGTCAGGCAATTTTGAAAGTTTCGGCGTTTCTCCTTCATCCTGGAGCCCTTTCTTCAAAAGTTCCCGAAATCACTTTCAACGTCACACCTCTCATCGGTTTTTTTTTTTTTCCATCGGTCTATTTGCCTCCTTTTCTCTCAGTGTCAACACCGCTTATTCTCTAAGCAAACTGTCATCCATTCTCTGAATTGGATCACTCCCTGTCAGTCCTCTCGCCAGGCTTATTCAAAGAAAAGTCTGTTCCAATAAGAATGTGTATTGTACAAACACTATTACGTAAACAGACATTCATTCAGAAAATCTTTCATACGTACATGTGTGTCTGTGTGTGTAGATTTGTAAGATTTTCTAAAACTGGAGGGGGAAAAAGGATAAAAATTGTAGCCAAAGTTCATGGCAGGTCGTCCTTCTTCTTTTTATGCCTAACGAACATTCTTCTATTCTTGTTCCTTGACAATCTCATCGTATAATTATAGTAACTAAATAGGCCACAGTAAACCATTGCCTTCAGCACATTGTGCGCAAATGTCAAATCAGCTGTTTAACCAACTGTTTACAAATCGGAAACTTTCCATTCAACAAAGAAAATCTATCATGGAAAGTTTGCATACTTCGCTACTACTCAAAATGCCAAACAGGAAATTGAAAGGAAAATCACTGTAAACAGGATATATAATAATAAAAAAAAACGCTCGGTACTGATTATAAAGATGTATATGAGTGCGCTAAAGCGGTTTGGCCATGTTGAGAGAAAAAGAAAGAGAGAAAAAGAAAGAGCCTTCAATGCTGTGACGAAAGCGAAAGAAGCTTACTGTCTAGCACGGGTCTAGGAAGGGTTGAGCGTATGCGGGTTCGACGTTTGCTGATGAGGCGGCGCTTGTATGACCGTCCACAGATGATTTTACGGTGATAGGCTTTTAACAAGGATATTATCACTATTAAGAGCTTAGTTCTGGTAATGAATAGCGACTGTTTGATCTGTGAAGGTGTACCTTCTCGGGGAAACTACTAATCAGTAAAATTCAATTGATTTTTTAACTTAAACACACGACACACACTATATATATATATATATATATATATATATATATAGTATATATATAGTAATCTATATATATAGATATATAACATATATAATAGTATGATTTTTATATATATATATTATATATATATATATATCTAGATATATACATGATATATATACATAATAAACATATACATATACGTAATTGTAATGGCCACAATGCCCTCTTCAAGAAGTTAGGAGGGCATTGTGGCTATTACAAATTATGTATCTGGTAAAAAGTGACCAGTAAATTCTACGTATATAAACAAATACAGATATATGTTTATATGTATATATATATATATATATATATATATATATATATATATATATATATATATATATATATATATACTTAACTTTTGCAGATATCTATCTATGCAGCTAATGAGCAGGGCGAGCTGCGAACCGGAACTAAACATTTTCATTTAAAAAATAAAAAACGCGTCTAGCCAGCAAGGTAAAGAAAAGGGGGTTATAATAGACAACGCTAAAGCAAAGAAAGCGTGATGAAAAAAGTAAAAAAAAAAAAATAACTAGAAAAAAAAAAAAAAAGCCGAGGGTGAGCGAGAAGAATTCTAGAGTGGAGGTCAGACCGGGTAGGGAGAGGGATTCCATCCACTGGGGGGAGCGGGTGGGGGGGAGTGCCATGGTGTCCCAGTTGACTTAGCCAGGTCACCTATTCGCTCTTTTCGGCTCTCTGGAGGTCCACAATATTATTCCTCTTCAAAGATCTTCGCACAACTTCCCGGATTCGCTCAGTTGGATTGTGAGTCAAATTGAATTTTACTGACAGTTAGGAATTCAATAAAAGGAAACGAATAACGAAATAAGGCCAGTCGAAATGACGAAAAATATTGAGTACTTGGCATCTCGCAGAGTATTGATCACTTACCTGGTGAAGCAACAGTTGGTACACATACGAGAGAGAGAGAGGAGAGAGAGAGAGAGAGAGAGAGAGAGAGAGAAACTGAGATGGACGGTAAAGAACTCCGGTGTATTCTTCCGAATCTATCCGCATACGTTAAATTATGCACGTGCTTCCGTTGCTCGCCCGAAAATTAATAGACAAATTATTGATACGCATGTACGTATACTTATATTCTGTATATATATTTATATATGTCTACACAAATGCACATACTACACCCATGCGTGCTTGTGTGCCTAAGAGTACGTGATGCCTCCCGAATTGGTTGAGTCTGCCAGCTTACATAATTCAATGTCAGAATGAGTTGAAGCCAATATACATCAATCTCTGTCAGATTGCATGACGATATACTTCCAATTCTTTCTACTTACCTATCCATTTCATGATTAGTCTAACTCCCGAAATTATTTAAGAGCTGACGTTTAAATAAAGTTTGTACACGTGAAATGCATTAAATCTATCTACATTCGATCGATAAAGAACACCACCATCTACGTTAACAGTTAGGGACCAATATCAGATGTGGGAAAGTGCGTGGTACTGTGCAAATAAAGTTAGCTGGTAAGCTCAGCAGCAGTAACTGACAAAACGAGTGATTCCGTATATTTGCACGTTAGTGCATTTGTTCATGACACGAAACCTGTGAATTATAGTAGGTGTTGCGTGCAACACTTCCGCTGCTCTTTTGCAGTTTGTGCAGTAAGTGTGCGTTTCAACTGATCCAAAAGCACATGACTATTAAGTTCGAAATTTATGTTCAGAATATGAATGTACATTTCCCCGCGCTATGATCTATAGCATACTCAGTTTAAAGTCAGTAACCTTTGCAACCTAATGACCTTCAGCCCATCATGGGGGTGGGGGGGTGGAGAAGAGAGGAGAGAGGGCATCCAAGGTCATTTCCACTTTCCATAATGGTCTTCGTGCAGGATGCGATGAGGAGAGATGGGGGAGGGAGAGGGCCCATCTAGAAGTGGCCTTGATTTCAGCTCACGGATCGATCAGTCACTGGTGGAGGATTTTAGCGCTTTTTGTCACTCGGCTCCCTCCTCTCTCATCTGCAAATTCAAGACTGGAAAATCAGTATTAACTCGATGTCAACTTCCCGACTTGGCAAAGGTGCTTCCTTCATCAGAGCATAAGAGGCGGTGCTTTTACAGCACCAGGAATACGCAAACTACAGTTTCTTTCCACGTTCGAATGAGGTTATTTCCACGATCGAAAGAGGTACTTTCACGGCCGAAAAGGTTTTTTTCTACGATCGATAGAGGTTTTTTTTCTACGATAGAAAGAGGTTTTTTTCTACGATAGAAAGTTTTTTTTTCTAAGATCGAAAGAGGTTTTTTCTACGATTGAAAGAGGTTTTTTTCTACGATCGAAAGAGGTTTTTTTCTAAGATCGAAGAGGTTTTTTCTACGATCGAAAGAGGTTTTTTTCTAAGATCGAAAGAGGTTTTTTTCCACGATCGAAAGCTGGCGTTTTTCTACGATCGTAAGAGGTTTTTTCTACGATCGAAAGAGGTGTTTTTCCACGATCGAAAGAGGTTATTTCCACGATGGAATGATATTTTTAACGATCGAAAGAGGTTGTTTCCACAATCGAAAGCGGTTGTTTCCACGATCAAAAGAGGTTGTTTCCACAATCGAAAGAGGTTTTTCCACGATCGAATGAGGTTTTTTCACGATCGAAAGAGGTTCTCTCCACGAGCGAAAGGGGTTGTTTCTACGATCGAAAGAGGTTTTTTCCACGATCGAAAGAGGTGTTTTCCACGATCGAAAGAGGTTTTTTCCACGATCGAAAGAGGTGTTTTCCACGATCGAAAGAGGTTGTTTCCACGATCGAATGAGGTTTTTCCACGATCGAAAGAGTCACGTTTTCTGTATCGATAGGGATGCTCAGTATCGAGAGAGGTGTGCTTCCGAGAGTAGAAGATATAGTTTTTTCTGAAGTGAAAGGAGTTAACATAACTGAGAGGTTAATGTCATTGGAGAGAAAGAGGTTTTCCGGACTTAAAACGTCGAAAGGAGCATTATTCAAGGTCGGGACGTGAATTTTCATTAGGGGAGATCGTGGCTCTTCCGTATCAAAACGAGTATTTACGCGGAAGATCAGGTTTTCCACGCATCATAGGTGACAACCAGGTTCGAAATGCATTTTCAAGGATGGAGGAGCTGGTTCTACAGCATCGAAAAGGGTGTTCAGTGTACTAATGCGTTTTCCAAGCAAAAAGGGAGTACCCAAGGGTGAAGTAGGTGGCTTTTGCAAAGAAATTGTCACTTAAGAGGTGCAATTTCAAGGCTTGAGAGAAGGTGGGTTTTCTGTATCAAAATGGTACGAGATACTTCTTCAAGAGTGAAGCAGTGGATTTTCTGCATCTCTTTTCAGTGCAAAACAATTTCCTCTTTCACCTTAAGTACCTCTGCATACGAAGAGGTACTTAGGGTGAAAGAGGAAATTGTTTTGCACAGAAAAGAGATGCTTACCCAACACCGGAGGAGGTGGACGACTAAAGTAACTTGTCTTAATAGAATACAAGACCATTTTTCAGGACCAAAATGTGGTTTGTATATCCTAAGGGTATTTAGTTTAACTTTGGTGTTTTACTGAAGGATAAGGAAACTTCTCGGCTGAAAATTATACACAATTGATCTACAAAAGCAAACGCGATTCGAAGTGAATCATATTATGCTCACAACGAGTAGACAAAGGTGGAACTATAAATGCCTTGTGTTTACAAATGCTCTAATGGCGATTTGATTTAACAACACTGAGAACGACAGTGTTCTCGCAATCAGTCACCGGAACGACGCACTAAATGACGCAAAGTACCATTTCCGCTGTTCCTGTCTCATTAGTCCAAAATAAATTGCAGCTCGATTTGCAATTACCTTGCACCGTCGCAGCAATAAAGCACGATCAATGTTGAGCGTGACTGCTTGCAGGCCTTCAAGTTGAGGGAAAAAAAAAGAAATCACAAGGACTGGACTATTCTCCTATCTGGTGACTTCAACTTTCCTTTCGTAGAATGGAAAGAACGAATAGGAGATTGTGGTTGTACTTATACATATAAAAAAGAGAGTAATAGTAGTGCAGAAGATAAGAGGCAATTTGAAAAGCTATTAGATATGCTACTAGAATACAACATTCAACAAATAAATCACCTGCCAACAAGAAAGGAAAATACTTTAGACTAGTATTTGTGAACGAGATGAATTATGTTAAAGAAATAATAGTTTATAATGCGAGTATTTCAGACCATAATGTCATAGAATTAACAGTTCATTCCAAAGCAAGTGAAAATAGAGATAAGCAAGAAATGAAAAAGTGGGAAGGATATGGAAAATACAACTTCTACAGTAAAAATATAAAATGGTCAGAAATTAATGAAGAATAAAACAAAGATTGGGATAACATTTTCGTAAGTGATGACATAAGGGTAAATACGGAGTATTATATAAAAATATTGGAGATAATAGTGGAAAAATATATACCGAAGAAGAAAAGTAAACATCATTCATGCATACCAAGAGACAGAAGGATCTTGTTCCAGAAAATCAGAAAGTGGAAAAAAGGTCTTGCAAAAGAAAAAAATGCATGGAAAGTTATAGAACTAAAAGTAAGATAGAAAATGCAGAACAAAAGATTTATACAATCAAAAGAAAATGAAAAACGGGACTTGGAAAGAAAAAACCCTATTAAATATCAAGCAAAACCCCAAACTATTATACTCATATGCGAAGAAGATGAATAAAAGAAGAATAGAAATAGGCCCTCTGAGAATTGAAGGGAGATTAACGAATGAAAAAAGGAAATTTGCAACATACTGGCAGAACGATATAAGAGAGAATTCACCCTAGAATAGATAATGAAGATAATGATATAGAAGTAAGGGATGAAAATAGTGAATATTTAGCTGACATAGATATTAATGAAGCTGATATTGTGCAGGCTATTAATGAAATTAAAAATGGAGCTGCTGCAGGGCCTGATGGAATTCCTGCTATTTTGTTAAAGAAAGTAGTTCATTCTATCGCAAAGCCACTTGCAATATTATTAAGAAAAAGTGTAGATACAGGCAAGATATATGATGAGCACAAATTAGCATATATTACCCCTACTTTCAAAGTGGATCAAGACTAGAGGCAAGTAATTATAGGCCTGTGAGTCTAACATCACATATTATGAAAGTGTATGAAAGGGTAATGAAGAAAAAATATTATGAAACATTTAATAAAAAATAATTTGTTTAACAAAGGACAACATGGTTTCGTACCCGGAAAAAGTACACAAACCCAACTGTTAGTCCACGTGAAAACATATTCAAAAATATGAAAAGCGGAAATGAACAGATGTGGTTTATTTAGACTTTGCAAAAGCTTTTGATAAAGTAGACCATAATATATTAGCGAAGAAAATTAGAAAACACAATATCGTGGATAAAGTAGGAAGATGGTTTCAAAAGAATTTTTACACAACAGAAAACAGATAGTTATTGCAAACGACGAGAAATCGGATGAAGCCAAGGTAATATCCGGTGTGCCGCAGGTACGGTGTAGCTGCAATACTGTTTGTTATTATGATGAAGACATAGACAATAATTGTTAAGGACTCGGTAGTGAGTAGTTTCGCAGATACACAAGAATAAGTAGAGAAAATTACTTGTGATGAGATAGGAACGCTCTACAAAGAGACCTTAACAAAGTATAATGATTGGGCAGAGGGTAAATAGGATGGTATTTAACTCTGATAAATTTGAATCAATAAATTATGGAGACAGAGAAAAGAAAAGCTATATGCATAGGGACCTAATAATGAGCCATCACAAATAAGGAAGCAGTTAAAACTGACCTTGGTGTGATGATGATAGAAACATGTTATGCAATGATCAAAATAGCAAACTCTGTTGGCAAAATGTAAAGCAAAAATGGGAATGTTGTTACGGCACTTCAAAACAAGAAAAAAAAAAGCTGAACCACATGATTATGCTTTATAAAACATATGTTCGTAGTCCACTTGAATATTGCAATATGATATGGTACCCACACTATCAAAAGGATATTGCACAAATAGAGAGTGTACAAAGGTCTTTACAGCTAGAATAGAAGAAGTTAAGACCTAGACTACTGGGAAAGACTACAATTCTTAAAAATATATAGTTCGAAAGGAGAAGAGAACGCTACATGAATATCATTGGCATGGAAACAGATAGAAGGAATAGCAGAAAAGAATATCATGGAACTAAAAAATATCAGAAAGAGCAAGCAGAGGTAGAGTAATAGTGCCAAAACTATACCAGGAAAAATAAGGAAAGCACACAGGACATTAATCCACTACGCACAGCATCGATAATGCAGCGTCTATTCAATGCGTTGCCAGTCATTGAGAAGATATATCAGGAGTGAGCGTAGATGTTTAAGAATAAGCCTCGACAAATATCTAAACTGCATCCCAGACCATCCAAGATTGGAAAGATGCAAAATATACCGGAAAGAGGTACTAGCAACTCTACTGGTAGACATTAGAGGTGGCCTCACTGAGGGACCTGGGGCAACCCGAACAAGATGTAAAGGTCTGTAAGGTAAGGTCTCTCTCTCTCTCTCTCTCTCTCTCTCTCTCTCTCTCTCTCTCAGATGACGGACACCTATATCACAGGCTAAAAAGATATAGTCAAAGAACTCTCTCTCTCTCTCTCTCTCTCTCTCTCTCTCTCTCTCTCTCTCTCTCTCTCTCTCTCAGATGACTGATACCTATATCACAGGCTAAAAAGAGAAAGTAAGAGAACCTCTCTCTCTCTCTCTCTCTCTCTCTCTCTCTCTCTCTCTCTCTCTCGTGAAGATGACTGATACCCATATCACGGCCGCTATTAATCTCCTAGCCCATAAATAACCCTCCGAAAAGGCTATCTCAAAGTGGAATGAAAGGTTTCCTGGCCCTTCTCGATTATCCACAAGGAGCCTATTATCACTCTTTTATTATAACACTGCCACTGTAGAAGACAATTCGGCCTTCCTTTGGCAGTGTTTTTAAGCTTGTTAGTTTAGCAACACAGAATACTTAAGCTTCCCTAGTCAGAGGAAATGTAAGAACGGCCTTTCTGTCTCTTGCATTTGTCGGAACGTAATTGTTCTTAGTATGCAATGATAATAATGATGATGATGATGATTATTATTATTATTATTATTATTATTATTATTATTATTATTATTATTATTATTATTATTATTATTACAGGAAGGAAACGGGCCACCTGTTAAGCAAGTCCTGTTGAATAGGATGGCTGCATTAATTGAGTTAATGTTATATTTTGCCTTCTCAATTCTCCTTATAATTCCTTATCTTTTAAAAGGCAATCCACGAATGGTCTCACAGTGACACGCAGACAGACAGGCGCGAGCAGAAATGAACGCCTCCAATGCCCACACGACCCAAAAGAACACCAGCTATTCCACCATTGCACATTTCACTTTTTCTTCTTCTTCTTCTTCCTCTTCTACTGAAGCCTTTGGAATTCTACTCCTCATGTTTTCCTTACTCCTATAGCCTTCATTTTCATAAGAGGTTTTTGCTCTTGGGATAAATTAAGCGGAGATCTAAGAAAAAAAATGGACTTAAAATTAAGTCGGCGTTAGTCATAGGAAAGCGAAAAATGGAAAGTCGTAAAAAGAGGATCAACTTCCAAACAATCCAGTTCCTAAAGATTCCCGTCGTTTTGGAGATTTGCGACGATGATGACCTTCAAATAAATCCCTCGTTGAGCCGCGTCCGATCAAGGCCACGCAATCGGGCCATCAAAGAGCCCGATGCTACAGACTCACGACAGAGTCTAATCTTGTCCAAGTTTTTCCTTCGCGTCATGAGACTACTTATTCGCCCGGTGGACGGCCGCACGCACGATGGAGCGTCACTATACAAGCCAATCATGAACGAATACAAAAATAAACAGAATGCACAGAGAGCTGATTTAAATTGGATGTGTCAATATTCGTTATGGACTACTTTTCACACAAATAAAGTGCGCTCAAGTTTAGAAATATCCTTGTATGATACCATACAGAAAGACGCATGAATGGATGTTTGAATCAACTTATCTCGAAACAATGAGAAATTGCAATAAATGCTTGAAAGTATGGTCCAAAAAATTAATTAAAATATAACTTTAGTTGTATGAAATGTATAACAAGCATACGTAGACTGGAACGTGACTAATGTGATGTGAATGCTGGTTTTAGAAAAGGATCGGTTGTCTCAGTGGCTTTTTACCATTTGATAAAACTGGCTTTTTACCACTTGATAAAACTGGCATTTTACCATTTAATAAAACTGGCATTTTACCATTTAATAAAACTGGCTTTTTACCATTTGATCAAACTGGCTTTTTACCATTTGATAAAACTGGCTTTTTACCATTTGATAAAACTATCATAAAAATTGGTCGCGAAGAAGTAATGTTGCGATAATATTGCACATCAGTGAAACGTATATCCAAGAAGACAGCGGGAAAAGATTTTCCATACTGGAAGAGCTGTGATGGGTTATAAAACCTAGATAAGATTATGAATATTGAGCAATAAAGGTGGTAGACGTGTCCCGGCAATTCTTTCCTATAGAGCAGAGGTAGCCAAACAGAAGATCGCTGGTCCCCCCACAATCCTACATAAACAAACAAAAACACAACAGCATATATATATATATATATATATATATATATATATATATATATATATATATATGTGTGTGTGTGCAATTGGTTACTCATGTTTTATCGTACTGTGGCGCTATTTGAAATTTTTTTCCCGCGTAATATGTGATTATGTAGTATGGTACATCGTAAGAGTGTTTCAGTCTTTAGAGTAGATCTCGGAGTCCAAAAGTTTGGCCACCCCTGCTATAGAGTAAATGTTACTGATAATGATGATGATGATGATGGATTAAGAAAAAGGGAAGAAAAGGGAGACTTAAAAAAACAGTAGGGCTGACAGGGAAACAGCATCATCATTAGTTTGTTGGTGTTTGTACGTTGCATGGAACCAGTGGTTATTCAGCAACGGGACCAACGGCTTTACGTGACTTCCGAACCAAGTCGAGAGGGAACTTCTATCACCAGAAATAGACATCTCTAACACCTCAGCGAAATGCCCGAGAATCGGATTCGCGGCCACCGAGGTGGCAGGTCAAGACCATACCGATCACGGCACTGAGGCGCTAGCAAGCATTGACTCAAAATGGCTCGAATACCCCACAAGCTCAGTGATAGCGGGGGCACGAGAAAGATGCCTAGCGAAGTATGTGAAAGATGAGTTCCTGTATTGCCTGGTTGGGGTTCGGGGTCAGTAGTGCATGAGGCGGCTGCAGGGCAGAAGAGAAGAATGATTTGTGTCCTTTGATTGCGACTCGAACTT
Organism: Macrobrachium nipponense; assembly: GCF_015104395.2. Taxonomy (NCBI): domain Eukaryota; kingdom Metazoa; phylum Arthropoda; class Malacostraca; order Decapoda; family Palaemonidae; genus Macrobrachium; species Macrobrachium nipponense. Next base: position 15,870,734 of record NC_061090.1, on the reverse strand, counting down.
TTTCTACAAAATAGCAGCCACGTGGAAAACTGGGAGAGGTAGAGTTGAATCAAGCTGTCCCTTTAGTTTCTCTCGTCTCCAATCTCTCATCTCTCCTCTCTCTCTCTACGCTCACGGCGAATCCGATATTTCATTTAGTTATTTTTGTTAATTATGTTTACATAATTCCGTAAGAACACCAGTAGAGTATTATATTCTCAAAATAACAAATGTACTGCTTGTACACACAAGTATATAAATACAAACATACCGTTATATATATATATATATATATATATATATATATATATATATATATATATATATATATATATTATATATATATATACATTATATATATGTTATATACATTATTATATAATAATAAATAAATATATAATATATTAAATATAATATATATTATATATACTATACATAATCAAAAAGAAAAAGCCAGATTAATGAGAAAACTTTTATATAGGTAAAACTTTCTTTATTAACGCAAGTAATTAAGCGAGTAGAGCACTGATGGTATAACTAGGGCAAACTACTAAGACAGATCCGAGTTGGCCTACTCGAGTTGGATGTATTTCTTTCCTTCTACAAAAGGCAACTACGAATCGCAGCTCGCAGAATGAAATCGGGAAAAAGTGTTCCAAGTGTTTTCCGTGAAAAATAAAACTCCATCCCAGCAAATGGATTCAAACTGAAGCGATGTATATATATAAATATATATAGATATATATTCGAAAGGCTTCAACTGTCAACGACAGAGAAATATTTAAAGTTACTGCGGCGGATTTCCCCGGAGCATTCCAATATCGAAGCAGCGTTGCAAAAAAGAAAAAAAAAATCGTTGTAGACACATTTGGAAAATATGCACACAACATGTGTATCCGTCACATGTGCGAGGATAAACTGAAAGGAGACTGAAGCTATTTAGATGTTATATAACACACTCAGACGCATTTTCAGACTCGGAGTCAACAGAGAGAGAG
>NC_061090.1:15859757-15862257 GCF_015104395.2 Macrobrachium nipponense | reverse complement strand
TGTAAAAGCGCCGAAAGTATTTCCCCAGTGTATGATCAATGTTAGTTCAATAATTGTTTATTAAAAGAAAAAAGAAAAGAAAAAGAATTTCCCCAAAGAAACTTCTGCAGCTCTCAAAGTGTGATGTCAAGTGTTCACCATAGAGTGGCAGCAGGAACCTACTATGAGATTCAGGGTCTCTGTAACACGGTTTTTTTGGACTTTGCTCCTTGTCAAAGCATCGGATGTAGCTGAAACTTGACATATGTATATTTTACAACCACACACAAATTTTGTCAGCATTATCAATAACCTAAACCCGATAGTTTTAATTTTTATAGAGTAAAAATGATCTAGCCGACGCCATGGCCAATGATTACGAGCCAAGAGTCGAAAAACATTCATTACGTAAGCAAGGTAAACAAACACCTTTTAACTAAATGTTGTCCCGCCCATCCACCAAACAGAAATTCCATCGGCTCTGAAACCCAAAGACTTTATGAATGGCGGAACGATACATAGATGTGGGTGGGGTATCAGTGCTAGCGTAGTAATACTACTGTGGCAGTAGTGCCGCAACAGTATAGCAGTAATATACATGAATTAAACGTTGAGGCTAACTGCTGGGATCCTTGAGGATCATTTAGCACTTCTTACAACTACTCGAGAAATTAGATTTTATAGCCAGAAGTTAAATTTTCTAATCCAACAATGCCCATGGTAGCCTTCAGTGTTATCCTGAATTATAACGAGGGCGAAAGTGGGTGGAGCCTCATGAAGTCACCATTCTGACGATAATTATTGGTGAAGGTTTAAAGCCAATATACGGTACCGGCTATTTTTTTTTCAGTAAATAGGTAGATAGCCAATAAATAAAAATTGCTTGACATTGGATATAGCAGTTATCAAATCAAGCTTGTCTACTATGTTTTGGATAATTACCAACTATTCCTTACATCTTGTCAATCTGAGTGTGACCTATAAAGTAGTCTGTAATTTCTTTGGAAACTTATGTTGGGAGTTAGACTAATATCGAAGTGTTTTTGTATTTATTACATATTTTGTTGGTTTGTTCATTGATGACAATTATCAGTGGAGAGGTTCCAGAGTTCATGAAAGGCGTACTGCTTTGCTTGTATTTAAATGTATGTCATTGTTTGCCAGAGGTTTAGCCTTCGTTACGTATAGGCCAATCATCCATCGAGAAAGAGGGAAGAAATGCTGTCATAAGTTACGTAACGAGTGCGTTCGAAACCTTTTCTCTGAGAAAGTTGGCCCGTCTTAAAAAAAGGTCACTTTTACATTATAAGTACCAAATTTATTCAACCTACGTAGTGCAGAATACACTCAAAATTTATGTGTTGATATAATATGTATTCTGAATAAGCGTTATATTTATGAAATGTATAGATAAAAAGTTATTGCGAAAAAACCGTGTTACAGAGGCCCTGAATCTCATAGTAGTGCATAAGCATTGGCCTAATATTTGTAAATTATCTTTCTACTTTTATAGCGTTATATCGAAAGTTATTATGATTTCTTTTGATGAAGCACAAAGAAGTTTAGCATCTGATTAAATGAAATATAAATAAGACACAAGTTGGCATAAAAAAAACGAAATCCAAGTTATATGCGCGTTTAGCATTGGTTACATGGTTAGGCCTATTTCAAGAATCAAGGAAATATATTTTCCAGCTTATTAGTTAATTTCATCCAATTTCTCAACTGTGCAAATTTTTGCATGTGGAATTGCGATCAGGGTCGCACCAAATAAGTATTTTTGTAGGTTTCCACCTTTTTTTTTCAGTGCATAAGTGAGAGTATTCTTGTCCATACGATCCGGAATGTAAATATGCTTGGCGAGCATGATTTTAATTCGAGTATCTCCTGTTATGCTCTCTCTCTCTCTCTCTCTCTCTCTCTCTCTCTCTCTCTCTCTCTCTCTCTCTCTCTCAGGACCTTTTTATCTAGTCAGGAATAACCAGAGGCCTATTGGTCATGCTCGGGTGCTTGTTTATATATTATATATATATATATATATATATATATATATATATATATATGTCTAATATATATATATGTAATATATATATATATATATTATTATATATATATATATCCTCCAAAAACTCATAAATTTCTCTTATACAGTAATGCTTGACTGGATCGAACTGATTGCTGTGGTCCGTAGAAATATGAATGTGGGTGATATAACTCCCTTATGATACGCCCACTTACGCAAATTCAGTCTTAAATTTCACAGTTGGGATATGATTCTAAGATTTGAAGTAATAGGTTAAAGTTAAAAAGGTGGAGTTAGTATTGTGGAACGTGGGTAAAGGTAGAGGTAGAGGGGGGAGGGTGGTTGGGGTCTGTCGTCTCCCTACTTAACCAGGTGGTGATTTTACGGGTGTTCTGGTTGCTCGCCACCGTCTTTCTTATTTTTTATATAGCGAGTCTGTTTTCTAGGTGCAAGGACAGGTCCTAGTGTCGGTCCTGAAGGTTCTATCTTTCCCTAAAT